>NW_024099086.1:0-4648 GCF_016545835.1 Crotalus tigris
CCTCTTACCGCCACTTGTCTCCGATCGATCTCGGACCCCTCGGTCGCCTCGGGGAGGGACCGCCGCGGGCCGCCCCGACCCGGGTCGGTGTTCAGGCGGAGCGGACGCCTCCCCGCCTCGGTGACCGTCCAGGCTTAACACGGGCGCCCGGATCCTCCTCCGGGGGGTTCCTCGCCCGGCTTCCCCTACGCTCGGGCCGTGGCGTTCCGTCGGCCCCGCGCTGTGGGGCGCAGCCGTCCTTTTTCTGCGGGGTGGCTCGTGCGTCGCCGGGTTCCCGGCCGTCCCAGGCCGCGGCTCCGCCGCTGACGTTCGTCTGCCTCCGCGAGGGTGCGACTTTTCTCTAGCGTGTCTGCGAGCGGCCGTCCCAGAGAGACCCCCCCTGGCCGGTGCGAGCGGGACACCCAGCCTCAGCGCCCGCCCCGGCGCCACCGCCTCGAGTGCCGCGTTCCCCTCTCCGGCCCCGCCACGCGGCGGAGAGGGTGACCCGGAGCCGGGCCAACCCCACCGGCACGCCTCGGCCGGCCGGCCGGCTCCGATCCCGCGCAGCTTCGGCGGCTACCTGGTTGATCCTGCCAGTAGCATATGCTTGTCTCAAACATTAAGCCATGCATGTCTAAGTACACACGGGCGTGACAGTGAAACTGCGAATGGCTCATTAAATCAGTTATGGTTCCTTGGTCTCTCCCACCGTTTACTCGGATACCTGTGGGTAATTCTAGAGCTAATACATGCCGACGAGCGCTGACCTCCGGGATGCGTGCATTATCAGACCCAAAACCAACCCGGGCTCGCCCCGTCCGCTTTGGTGACTCTAGATAACCTCGGCCGATCGCCGCCCACGTGGCGCGACGACGCATTCGCACGTCTGCCCTATCAGCTTTCCGATGGTACTTTCTGCGCCTACATGGTGACCACGGTTAACGGGGAATCATGGGTTCGATTTCCGAGAGGGAGCCTTGAGAAACGCTACCACATCCAAGGAAGGCAAGCAGGCGCGCAAATTACCCACTAACCCACTCCCGACGCGGGGAGGTAGTGAACGAACAATAACAATACAGACTCTTTCGGGCCCTGTATTGGCATGAGTCCCTTAAATCCCTTTAAAAAACGAGGACCATTGGAGGGCAAGTCGGGTGCCGAGCAGCCGCGTAATTCCATCTCCAATAGCGTAATTAAAGTTGCTGCAGTTAAAAAGCTTCGTAGTTGGATCTTGGGATCGGCTGGGCGGTCCGCCGCGAGGCGAGCCTAACCGCCTGTCCAGTGGGTGGGCCAGCAGGCAGGGGAACATGCCAGCGCCCCACGGCCTCACTCGGCGCTCCCCCCGATGCCTCTTAACTGAGTGTCCCTGGGGTCCGAAGCGTTTACTTTGAAAAAATTAAGTGTTCAAAGCAGGCCGGTGCGCCGGAATACTCCAGCTAGGAATAAGGGAATAACTTCCGGTTCTATTTTGTTGGTTTTCGGAACCGGGGCCATGATTGAAGGGACGGCCGGGGGCATTCGTATTGTGCCGCTAAGGTGAAATTCTTGGACCGGCGCAAGACGACCCAGAGCGAAAGCAATTTTGCCAAGAATTTTTTCATTAATCAAACGAAAGTCGGAGGTTTCGAAGACGGATCATATACCGTCTGTAGTTCCGACCATAAACGATGCCGACTAGTAGCGATCCGGCGGCGTTATTTCCCATGAAGAAAGAATGAAAAAAAATGAAGAAGAAAATTCCCAATGATGAAGGAAAATGAAAGATGATGAGAAAACAAGAAAAAGAATAAGAAAGGATGAAATGAAGAAATGACTGAACGCCCACCTCCGGGCACTTCCGGGAAACCAAAGTCTTGGTTCCGGGGGAGTATGGTTGCAAAGCTGAACTTAAAGGAATTGACGGAAGGGCACCAACCAGGATGGGAGCCTGCCGGCTAATTTGACTCAACACGTGAAACCTCATCCCGGCCCGGACACGGAGGTGACAGACGATAGCTCTTTCTCGATTCTGTGGTGGTGGTGCAGGCGTTCTTAGTTGGTGGAGGCGTTTGTCTGGTTAATTTTCCGATAACGAAAGAGACTCCTGGCCTGCTAACTAGTTATCGACCCCGAGCGGTCGGCGTCCAACTTCTTTAGAGGGACAGTGGCTTCAGCCACCCGAGATTGAGCAATACACAGGTCTGTGATGCCTTAGATTGTCCGGGGCTGCACGCGCAGCTACACACTGACTGGCTCAGCGTGTGTACTACCCCTACGCCGACAGGTGCGGGTACCCGTTGAACCCCATTCGTGGATGGGATGGGGATTGCAATTATTCCCCATGAACAGGAATTCCCAGTAAGTGCGGGTCATAAGCTCCGTTGATTAAGTCCCTGCCCTTTGTACACACCGCCCGTCGCTACTACCGATTGGATGGTTTAGTGAGGTCCTCGGATCGGCCCGCCGTGGTCGGCCGCGGCCCTGGGCGGAGCGCCGAGAAGACGGTCGAACTTGACTATCTAGAGGAAGTAAAAGTCGTAACAGGGTTTCCGTAGTTGAACCTGCGGAAGGATCATTACCGACCAGCGGGAGGGGCGCCCGCCGCAGCGGGCGTCCCGACGCTGCCTCCCCGCGCCGGGGCGCGGCCTCCCGCGGCGAACGCCCGGGGCCGGCCGCCGGCCGCGAGGCGGGCAGGCGGGGAGCGCGGGGCGGGGTCGGTCGCGCGGACCGGGGTGGCGGAGCGGGTCGTCGAGGGGAGGAGAGGGGGCCGCCAGGCTTCTCTCTCCTACCCTCTCTTCGGGCCGCCTCCGCGACTCCCGGGGCCGTGTCGGCCTTCCCCTCCCGTCGCCTCCCGCCGCCTCGCCTCGCCTCGACCCCCCCAGAGAGAGAGCGCAGCGGGAAAGACGCCGGGCCGGGCGGGCGGTCCTCCCGCCGCTCCTACGGACGCCGAACGCGGTGTGGCCGGGGAGCGTCGGGGGCCGTCCCTCCGGTCGGCGCCCGGCGGAGAGCGGCACGGCCGCGTCCGCGGCGGGGGCCGGCTCCGGCGCAAGACGGCGGAAGACGAGCGGTCGGGGTGGGTGCCCGACGGTCGTTCGCGCGCGCGAGGGCGCGACGAGAGAGTGAGAGATGCCGAGGGGAGGCTGGGGCCCGCGGAGGGTCGTCCCGTCCGACGCCGCCCCCCCCGGGGGGGTTCGGACCGGGGACGCCCCTCGCGGTGCCGACCCGTGCGCCCTCTTCCACGCGGGGCGCGTTCGGGACCGGATGACGCCGTGCCCCGGAAAGCCCGAGGCGGTGCCGAGGCGCGTTCGCCACCCTCTACGCACGCGGTGGGGGAAGGCGGGCGCGGTCCGGGCCGCCCGGGCGCCGGGCCTCCGTGCCGGTCGCCGCTTCGCGAACCGCGGGGACGGTGACGTGCGACCCCCGGCGCCGCGACGACGGCTTCCCTGCCGTCGTGGGCCGGTCCGCGACCCCACCTGCCGGGCGGGGACTCGGCGGGACGTCCCGCCGCGCGGCTCCTGCGCCGCCCGCTCCGGTCCTCCTCCTCCTCTCAGCGGCCCTTCCGCCCGGTCCGGCCCGGCGTGTCCCCGGCCCACCCCCCCACCCCTTCCCTTCCACGTCCGTCCTTCCTCCGTCTTCGCGACCCGAGAGCCGGCCCGGCGACGGGGCCCGTCTCCCGCCCTCTCTCCCCTTCCGGGTGCTCGGAACCGATCGGAGGAAACTTCCGCAGTCCCTGAAAGGGGAAGGTCGGTCGTCGCCGGCGGCCTTTATTTTTTTAGTTCTACGCTCCGGGCTGCCCTTCCGCACGCGGCCGGCGCGCCGCCCGGCCGGGCGGGCCGGCGGCGTCCGTCGCCGCGGGCGAGGGCTCGGCCTCTTTTCCGCGCCGCCATTTTCCCTCCCCAAACACGTGGGCCGGGTACCCGAGACGTCCCTCGGGACGGCGTCAAAGCCTCGAGCCTGCCTCGCCTTGCGAAGCCGGGGACCGGGAGCTCCGCCTCTACTCCTACTTCCCCCCCGGCGGCCTGCGGGGCCTCCCGAGCGGAGGGGTCCCGGGCCTGAGCCGAGCGCCCGGTATCCGGTAACGGTGAAACCCGCTGTGCCTGTCTTGTTTTCCTTACCGATTTTACGCTGTGACATACTCTTAGCGGTGGATCACTCGGCTCGTAGCTGTCGCTATGAGAACGCAGCTAGCTGTCGAGAACTAATGTTAATTGCAGACACATTGATCATCGACCCTTCGAACGCACTGGCGGCCCCGGGGTCCTCCCGGGGCTACGCCCGTCTGAGCGTCGCTGACGGTTCAATCGCCGCGAGCGCGACCCGCCCGCCCCGCCGAGGGTCCGGGCGCCTTCCCCCTCGCCCGGCGCGGGGGGGGATCGGCGTCCCGAGTCCCTCTGGGACGAGCGCCGCCGCCTCCGGCGCGGCTGGGGTTCTGGGGCCGCAGCGCCTCCGTCCCCCCAAGTCCAGACCCCGATGGCGTCCGTCCCTCTCCGCCGGTCGGCCCCGCTCCGCCCCGCCCGGGGCGGGAGCGAGGGGGGTCTCGTCCGCTACGTCGCGTGCGGCGGTCCCGTCCGGGGACGCCCCCGAGCGCGCTCGC
Organism: Crotalus tigris; assembly: GCF_016545835.1. Taxonomy (NCBI): domain Eukaryota; kingdom Metazoa; phylum Chordata; class Lepidosauria; order Squamata; family Viperidae; genus Crotalus; species Crotalus tigris. Next base: position 4,553 of record NW_024099086.1, read on the forward strand.
CCGCGGGGGTCGGCGCCTCCCTCCGCGGGAGGTGGCCGGCCACCCCCGGCGTCGCGACGGGCCGCGTCTCCCGTGTCGGGTCCGGCGTCCCGCGTG
>NW_024099087.1:0-10308 GCF_016545835.1 Crotalus tigris
ACATCAGAATGGGATTCGGGTTAAATTTCATGCTTAAAAATGGTGCTTTTAATAGTTTTTAAAAATTGAGCCGTTTTGGTGTCTGGGGAAGGAAATTCCTGATGCCGGGGTCAGGGATTTTTGTGCTCCGGAAGTGAAATTTTTTTTTGACCCAAATGTAAAAAACGATCTCAGAATGGTTTCGGGGCGTTAAATTTCATGCTTAAAAATGGTTGCTCTATGTAGTTTTTAAAAAATTGAGCCGTTTTGGGTGTCCGGAAAGGAAATTCCTGATGCCGGGGTCAGGGATTTTTGTGCTCCAGAGGTGAAATTTTTTTTTGACCCAAATGTAAAAACAGGCATCAGAATTGGATTCGGGGTTAAATTTCATACTTAAAAATGGTGCTTTATGTAGTTTTTAATTATGGAGCCGTTTTGGTGTCCGGGGAAGGAAATTCCTGATGTCGGGGTCAGGGATTTTTGTACTCCGGAGGTGAAATTTTTTTGACCCAAATGTTAAAATGGACATCAGAATTGGATTCGGGGTTAAATTTCATGCTTAAAAATGGTGCTTTATGTAGTTTTTAAAAATTGAGCCGTTTTGGTGTCCGGGAAAGGAAATTCCTGATGCCGGGGTCAGGGATTTTTGTGCTCCGGAGGTGAAATTTTTTTTTTGACCCAAATGTAAAAACGAACATCAGAATTGGATTCGGAGTTAAATTTCATGCTTAAAAATGGTGCTTTATGTCGTTTTTAAAAATTGAGCCGTTTTGGTGTCCGGGAAAGGAAATTCCTGATGCCGGGGTCAGGGATTTTTGTGCTCCAGAGGTGAAATTTTTTTTTTGACCCAAATGTAAAATCAGGCATCAGAATTGGATTCGGGGTTAAATTTCATACTTAAAAATGGTGCTTTATGTAGTTTTTAATTATGGAGCCGTTTTGGTGTCCGGGAAAGGAAATTCCTGATGTCGGGGTCAGGGATTTTTGTGCTCCGGAGGCGAAATTTTTTTGACGCAAATGTTAAAATGGACATCAGAATTGGATTCGGGGTTAAATTTCATGCTTAAAAATTGTGCTTTATCTAGTTTTTAAAAATTGAGCCGTTTTGGAGTCCGGGAAAGGAAATTCCTGATGCCGGGGTCAGGGATTTTTGTGCTCTGGAGGTGAAATTTTTTTGACCCAAATGTTAAAATGGACATCAGAATTGGATTCGGAATTAAATTTCATGCTTAAAAATGGTGCTTTATGTAGTTTTTAATTATGGAGCCGTTTTCGTGTCGCGGGAAAGAAATTCCTGATGCCAGGGTCAGGGATTTTTGTGCTCCGGAGGTGAAAAAAATTTCTTCACTCAAATGTAAAAACTGACATCAGAATTGGATTCGGGGTTAAATTTCATGGTTAAAAATGGTGCTTTATGTAGTTTGTAAATATGGAGCTATTTTGATTTCTGGGGAAGGAAATTCCTGATGCCGAGGTCAGGGATTTTTGTGCTCCAGAGGTGAAATTTTTTTTTGACCCAAATGTTAAAATGGACATAAGAATTGGATTCGGGGTTAAATTTCATACTTAAAATGGTGCTTCATCTAGTTTTTAAAAATTGAGCCGTTTTGGTGTCCAGGGAAGGAAATTTCTGATGCCGGGGTCAGGGATTTTTGTGCTCTGGAGGTGAAATTTTTTTTTGACCCAAATGTAAAAACGAACATCAGAATTGGATTCGGGGTTAAATTTCATGCTTAAAAATGGTGCTTTTTGTAGTTTTTAAAAATTGAGCCGTTTTGGTTTCCGGGAAAGGAAATTCCTGATGCCGGGGTCAGGGATTTTTGTGCTCCAGAGGTGAAATTTTTTTTTTGACCCAAATGTTAAAATGGACGTCAGAATTGGATTCGGGGTTAAATTTCATAGTTAAAAATGGTGCTTTATGTAGTTTTTAATTATGGAGCCGTTTTGGTGTCCGGGGAAGGAAATTCCTGATGTCGGGGTCAGGGATTTTTGTGCTCCGGAGGCGAAATTTTTTTGACCCAAATGTTAAAATGGACATCAGAATTGGATTCGGGGTTAAATTTCATGCTTAAAAATTGTGCTTTATCTAGTTTTTAAAAATTGAGCCGTTTTGGTGTCCCGGGAAGGAAATTCCTGATGTCGGGGTCAGGGATTTTTGTGCTCCGGAGGTGAAATTTTTTTGGACCCAAATGTTAAAAAGGACATCAGAATTGGATTCGGAATTAAATTTCTTACTTAAAAATGGTGCTTTATGTAGTTTTAAAAAATTGACCCGTTTTGGTGTCCGGGAAATTCCTGATGCCGGGGTCAGGGATTTTTGTGCTCCGGCGGTGAAATTTTTTTTGACCCAAATGTTAAAATGGACATCAGAATTGGATTCGGAATTAAATTTCATGCTTAAATATGGTGCTTTATCTAGTTTTTAAAAATTGAGCCGTTTTGGTGTCCCGGGAAAAAAATTCCTGATGCCGGGGTCAGGGATTTTTGTGCTCCGGAGGTGAAATTTTTTTTGACCCAAATGTTAAAATGACCATCAGAATTGGAAGTCGGAATTAAATTCATTATTTAAAAATAGTGCTTTATCTAGTTTTTAAAAATTGAGCCGTTTTGGTGTCCCGAGAAGGAAATTCCTGATGTCGGGGTCAGGGATTTTTGTGCTCCGGAGGTGAAATTTTTTTGGACCCAAATGTTAAAATGGACATCAGAATTGGATTCGGAATTAAATTTCATTCTTAAAAATGGTGCTTTATGTAGTTTTTAAAAATTGAGCCGTTTTGGTGTCCCGGGAAAAAAATTCCTGATGCCGGGGTCAGGGATTTTTGTGCTCCGGAGGTGAAAAAAAATTCTTCACTCAAATATTAAAATGGACATCAGAATTGGATTCGGGGTTAAATTTCATACTTAAAAATGGTGCTTTATGTAGTTTTTAAAAATTGAGCAGTTTTGGTGTCCGGGAAAGGAAATTCCTGATGCCGGGGTCAGGGATTTTTGTGCTCCGGAGGCGAAATTTTTTTGACGCAAATGTTAAAATGGACATCAGAATTGAATTCGGAATTAAATTTCATGCTTAAATATGGTGCTTTATATAGTTTTTAAAAATTGAGCCGTTTTGGTGTCCCGGGAAAAAAATTCCTGATGCCGGGGTCAGGGATTTTTGTGCTCCGGAGGTGAAAAAAAATTCTTCACTCAAATATTAAAATGGACATCAGAATTGGATTCGGGGTTAAATTTCATACTTAAAAATTGTGCTTTATGTAGTTTTTAAAAATTGAGCCGTTTTGGTGTCCGGGAAAGGAAATTCCTGATGCCGGGGTCAGGGATTTTTGTGCTCCAGAGGTGAAATTTTTTTTGACCCAAATGTTAAAATGGACATCAGAATTGGATTCGGGGTTAAATTTCATGCTTAAAAATGGTGCTTTATGTAGTTTTTAAAAATTGAGCCGTTTTGGTCTCCCGGGAAGGAAATTCCTGATGCCGGGGTCAGGGATTTTTGTGCTCCGGAGGTGAAAATTTTTTTTGACCCTAATATAAAAACGGACATCAGATGGATTCGGGGTAAATTTCATGCTTTAAAAAATGGTGCTTATGTAGTTTTTAAAAATGAGGACGTTTGGTGTCCGGGGAAAGGAAATTCCTGATACCGGGGTCAGGTATTTTTGTGCTCCGGAGGTGAAAATTTTTTTTTCACCCAAATGTAAAAACAGATGTCAGAATGGGATTCGGGGTTAAATTTCATGCTTAAAAATGGTGCTTTTTGTAGTTTTTAAAAATTGAACCGTTTTGGTGTCCGGGGAAGGAAATTCCTGATGCCGCCTGGGGTCAGAGATTTTTGTGCTCCGGAGGTGAAATTTTTTTTGACCCAAATGTAAAAACGGACATCAGAATTGGATTCAGGGTTAAATTTCATGCTTAAAAATGGTGCTTTATGTAGTTTTTAAAAACTGAGCGATTTTGGTGTCTGGGGAAGGAAATTCCTGATGCCGGGGTCAGGGATTTTTGTGCTCCGGAGGTGAAATTTTTTTTTGACCCAAATGTTAAAATGGACATCAGAATTGGATTCAGGGTTAAATTTCATGCTTAAAAATGGTGCTGTATGTAGTTTTTAAAAACTGAGCGATTTTGGTGTCTGGGGAAGGAAATTCCTGATGCCGGGGTCAGGGATTTTTGTGCTCCGGAAGTGAAATTTTTTTTTGACCCAAATGTAAAAACCGATGTCAGAATTGCATTCAGGGTTAAATTTTATGCTTAAAAATGGTGCTTTATCTAGTTTTTAAAAATTGAGCCGTTTTGGTGTCCCGGGAAGGAAATTTCTGATGCCGGGGTCAGGGATTTTTGTGCTCCGGAGGTGAAATTTTTTTTTTGACCCAAATGTAAAAACGGACATCAGAATTGGATTCGGGGTTAAATTTCATGCTGAAAAATGGTGCTTTATGTAGTTTTTAAAAATTGAGCCGTTTTGGTGTCCGGGAAAGGAAATTCCTGATGCCAGGGTCAGGGATTTTTGTGCTCCGGAGGTGAAATTTTTTTTTTGACCCAAATGTAAAAACGAACATCAGAATTGATTCGGGGTTAAATTTCATGCTTAAAAAATGGTAATTTATAGTTTTAAAAATTGAAGCCGTTTGGGGTCGGGAAAGGAAATTCCTGATGCCGGGGTCAGGGATTTTTGTGCTCCGGAGGTGAAATTTTTTTTGACCCAAATGTTAAAATGGACATCAGAATTGGATTCGGGGTTAAATTTCATGCTTAAAAATGGTGCTTTATGTAGTTTTTTAAAAATTGAGCCATTTTGGTGTCCCGGGAAGGAAATTCCTGATGCCGGGGTCAGGGATTTTTGTGCTCCGGAGGTGAAATTTTTTTTTGACCCAAATATAAAAACGGACATCATAATTAGATTCGGAATTAAATTTCATGCTTAAAAATGGTGCTTTATGTAGTTTTTAAAAACTGAGCGATTTTGGTGTCTGGGGAAGGAAATTCCTGATGCCGGGGTCTGGGATTTTTGTGCTCCGGAAGTGAAATTTTTTTTTGACCCAAATGTAAAAACCGATGTCAGAATTGGATTCAGGGTTAAATTTCATGCTTAAAAATGGTGCTTTATCTAGTTTTTAAAAATTGAGCCGTTTTGGTGTCCCGGGAAGGAAATTTCTGATGCCGGGGTCAGGGATTTTTGTGCTCCGGAGGTGAAATTTTTTTTTGACCCAAATGTAAAAACGGACATCAGAATTGGATTCGGGGTTAAATTTCATGCTTAAAAATGGTGCTTTATGTAGTTTTTAAAAATTGAGCCGTTTTGGTGTCTGGGGAAAGAAATTCCTGATGCCGGGGTCAGGGATTTTTGTGCTCCGGAGATGAACATTTTTTTTTGACCCAAATGTAAAAACGGACATCAAAATTGGATTAGGGGTTAAATTTCATGCTTAAAAATGGTGCTTTATGTAGTTTTTAAAAATTGAGCCGTTTTGGTGTCCGGGATAGGAAATTCCTGATGCCAGGGTCAGGGATTTTTGTGCTCCGGAGGTGAAATTTTTTTTTTGACCCAAATGTAAAAACGAACATCAGAATTGGATTCGGGGTTAAATTTCATGCTTAAAAATGGTGCTTTATGTAGTTTTTAAAAATTGAGCCGTTTTGGTGTCCGGGAAAGGAAATTCCTGATGCCGGGGTCAGGGATTTTTGTGCTCCAGAGGTGAAATTTTTTTTTGACCCAAATGTAAAAACAGGCATCAGAATTGGATTCGGGGTTAAATTTCATACTTAAAAATGGTGCTTTATGTAGTTTTTAATTATTGAGCCGTTTTGGTGTCCGGGAAAGGAAATTCCTGATGTCGGGGTCAGGGATTTTGTGCTCCGAGGGCGAAATTTTTTTGGACGCAAATGTTTGAAAATGGACATCAGAATTCGGATTAGGGGTTAAAAGGTCATGCTTAAAACAATGGTGCTTTATCTAGTTTTTAAAAAATTTGAGCCGTTTGGTGTCCGGAAAGGAAATTCCCTGATGCCGGGGGTTCAGGGATTTTTGTGCATATGAGGTATGAATTTTTTTTGACCCCAAATGTTGAAAAAGTGGACTACCAGAATGGATTCGGGAATTAAATTTCCTGCTTTAAAAATGGTGCTTTATGTAGTTTTAATTGGAACGCCGTGTTCGTGTAGCGGAAAAGAAATTCCTGATGCCAGGAGGTCAGGGATTTTTGTTTCTCCGAAGGTGAAAAAATTTCTTCACTCAAATGTAAAAATTGACATCAGAATTGGATTCGGGTTTAAATTTCATGCTTAAAAATGGTGCTTTATGTAGTTTGTAAATATGGAGCTATTTTGATTTCTGGGGAAGGAAATTCCTGATGCCGAGGTCAGGGATTTTTGTGCTCCAGAGGTGAAATTTTTTTTTGACCGAAATGTTAAAATGGACATCAGAATTGGATTCGGGGTTAAATTTCATGCTTAAAAATGGTGCTTTATGTAGTTTTTAAAAATTGAGCCGTTTTGATATCCGGGAAAGGAAATTTCTGATGCCGAGGTCAGGGATTTTTGTGCTCCGGAGGTGAAATTTTTTTTTTGACCCAAATGTAAAAACGGACATCAGAATTGGATTCGGGGTTAAATTTCATGCTTAAAAATGGTGCTTTATCTAGTTTTTAAAAATTGAGCCGTTTTGGTGTCCGGGAAAGGAAATTCCTGATGCCAGGGTCAGGGATTTTTGGTGCTCCGGAGGTGAAATTTTTTTTTTGACCCAAATGTAAAAACGGACATCAGAATTGGATTCGGGGTTAAATTTCATGCTTAAAAATGGTGCTTTATGTAGTTTTTAAAAATTGAGCCGTTTTGCTGTCTGGGGACGGAAATTCTTGATCCCGGGGTCAGGGATTTTTGTGCTCCGGAGGTGAAAATTTTTTTTTGAACCAAATGTATAAACGGACGTCAGAATGGGATTCGGGGTTAAATTTCATGCTTAAAAAAGTTGCTTTTTGTAGTTTTTAAAAATTGAGCCATTTTGGTGTCCAGGGAAGGAAATTCCTGATGCAAGGGTCAGGGATTTTTGTGCTCCGGAGGTGAAATTTGTTTTTTGACCCAAAATGTAAAAAACGAACATCAGAATTGGATTCGGAGTTAAAATTCTGCTAAAAATGGTGCTTTCGATTTATGTAGTTTTTAAAAATTGAGAGTTTGGTGTCCTGGAAAGGAAATTCCGGATGCCGGGGTCAAGGATTTTTGTGCTCCAGAGGTGAAATTTTTTTTTTGACCCAAATGTAAAAACGAACATCAGAATTGGATTCGGAGTTAAATTTCATGCTTAAAAATGGTGCTTTATGTAGTTTTTAATTATGGAGCCGTTTTGGTGTCCGGGCAAGGAAATTCCTGATGTCGGGGTCAGGGATTTTTGTGCTCCGGAGGTGAAATTTTTTTGACCCAAATGTTAAAATGGACATCAGAATTGGATTCGGGGTTAAATTTCATGCTTAAAAATTGTGCTTTATCTAGTTTTTAAAAATTGAGCCGTTTTGGTGTCCGGGAAAGGAAATTCCTGATGCCGGGGTCAGGGATTTTTGTGCTCTGGAGGTGAATTTTTTTTTGACCCAAATGTTAAAATGGACATCAGAATTGGATTCGGAATTAAATTTCATGCTTAAAAATGGTGCTTTATGTAGTTTTTAATTATGGAGCCGTTTTCGTGTCGCGGGAAAGAAATTCCTGATGCCAGGGTCAGGGATTTTTGTTCTCCGAAGGTGAAAAAAATTTCTTCACTCAAATGTAAAAATTGACATCAGACTTGGATTCGGGGTTAAATTTCATGCTTAAAAATGGTGCTTTATGTAGTTTGTAAATATGGAGCTATTTTGATTTCTGGGGAAGGAAATTCCTGATGCCGAGGTCAGGGATTTTTGTGCTCCAGAGGTGAAATTTTTTTTTGACCGAAATGTTAAAATGGACATCAGAATTGGATTCGGGGTTAAATTTCATGCTTAAAAATGGTGCTTTATGTAGTTTTTAAAAATTGAGCCGTTTTGATATCCGGGAAAGGAAATTTCTGATGCCGAGGTCAGGGATTTTTGTGCTCCGGAGGTGAAATTTTTTTTTTGACCCAAATGTAAAAACGGACATCAGAATTGGATTCGAGGTTAAATTTCATGCTTAAAAATGTTGCTTTATGTAGTTTTAAAAAATTGAGCCGTTTTGGTGTCCGGGGAAGGAATTTCCTGATGAAGGGGTCAGGGATTTTTGTGCTCTGAAAATTTTTTTGGACCCAAATGTAAAAACGGACATCAGAATTGGATTCGGGGTTAAATTTCATGCTGAAAAATGGTGCTTTATGTAGTTTTTAAAAATTGAGCCGTTTTGGTGTCCGGGAAAGGAAATTCCTGATGCCAGGGTCAGGGATTTTTGTGCTCCGGAGGTGAAATTTTTTTTTGACCCAAATATAAAAACGGACATCAGAATTAGATTCGGAATTAAATTTCATGCTTAAAAATGGTGCTTTATGTAGTTTTTAAAAACTGAGCGATTTTGGTGTCCGGGAAAGGAAATTCCTGATGCCGGGGTCAGGGATTTTTGTGCTCCGGAGGTGAAATTTTTTTTTTGACCCAAATGTAAAAACGAACATCAGAATTGGATTCGGAGTTAAATTTCCTGCTTAAAAATGGTGCTTTATGTAGTTTTTAAAAATTGAGCCGTTTTGGTGTCCGGGAAAGGAAATTCCTGATGCCGGGGTCAGGGATTTTTGTGCTCCAGAGGTGAAATTTTTTTTTTGACCCAAATGTAAAATCAGGCATCAGAATTGGATTCGGGGTTAAATTTCATACTTAAAAATGGTGCTTTATGTAGTTTTTAATTATGGAGCCGTTTTGGTGTCCGGGAAAGGAAATTCCTGATGTCGGGGTCAGGGATTTTTGTGCTCCGGAGGCGAAATTTTTTTGACGCAAATGTTAAAATGGACATCAGAATTGGATTCGGGGTTAAATTTCATGCTTAAAAATTGTGCTTTATCTAGTTTTTTAAAATTGAGCCGTTTTTGTGTCCGGGAAAGGAAATTCCTGATGCCGGGGTCAGGGATTTTTGTGCTCTGGAGGTGAATTTTTTTTTGACCCAAATGTTAAAATGGACATCAGAATTGGATTCGGAATTAAATTTCATGCTTAAAAATGGTGCTTTATGTAGTTTTTAATTATGGAGCCATTTTCGTGTCGCGGAAAAGAAATTCCTGATGCCAGGGTCAGGGATTTTTGTTCTCCGAAGGTGAAAAAAATTTCTTCACTCAAATGTAAAAATTGACATCAGAATTGGATTCGGGGTTAAATTTCATGCTTAACAATGGTGCTTTATGTAGTTTGTAAATATGGAGCTATTTTGATTTCTGGGGAAGGAAATTCCTGATGCCGAGGTCAGGGATTTTTGTGCTCCAGAGGTGAAATTTTTTTTTGACCCAAATGTTAAAATGGACATCAGAATTGGATTCGGGGTTAAATTTCATGCTTAAAAATGGTGCTTTATGTAGTTTTTAAAAATTGAGCCGTTTTGATATCCGGGAAAGGAAATTTCTGATGCCGAGGTCAGGGATTTTTGTGCTCCGGAGGTGAAATTTTTTTTTTGACCCAAATGTAAAAACGGACATCAGAATTGGATTCGGGGTTAAATTTCATGCTTAAAAATGGTGCTTTATGTAGTTTTTAAAAATTGAGCCGTTTGGTGTCCCGGGAAAGGAATTCCTGATGCCAGGGTCCAGGATTTTTGTGCCTGAGGTGAATTTTTTTTTGACCCAAATGTAAAAACGAACATCAGAATTGTGATTTCGGAGTTAAATTTCATGCTTAAAATGGTGCTTTTATGTAGTTTTTAAAAATTGAGCCGTTTGTGGTGTCCGTGAAAGGAAAATCCTGATGCCGGGGTCAGGGATTTGTTTGTGCTCCCGATGGTGAATTTTTTTTTTGACCCAAATTTAAAAAACAGGCATCATGAATGGGATTCGGGGTTAATTTCATACTTAAAAATGGTGCTTTATGTAGTTTTTAATTATGAGGCCGTTTTGGTGTCCGGGAAAGGAAATTCCTGATTTCCGGGGTCAGGGATTTTTGTACGCCGAGGTGAAATTTTTGGAGGACCAATTTTAAAACGGACATCAGAATTGGATTCGGGGTTAAATTTCATGCTTAAAAATGGTGCTTTATGTAGTTTTTAAAAATTGAGCCGTTTTGGTGTCCGGGAAAGTAAATTCCTGATGCCAGGGTCAGGGATTTTTGTGCTCCGGAGGTGAAATTTTTTTTTTGACCCAAATGTAAAAACGAACATCAGAATTGGATTCGGAGTTAAATTTCATGCTTAAAAATGGTGCTT
>NW_024099088.1:0-4981 GCF_016545835.1 Crotalus tigris
GTGCTCCTGAGGTGAAAATTTTTTTTTGACCCAAATGTAAAAATGAACATTAGAATTGGATTCAGGGTTAAATTTTGTGCTTAAAAGTGGTGCTTTATGTAGTTTTTAAAAATGGAGCCGTTTTGGTGTCCGGGGAAGGAAAGCCTGATGCCGGGATCAGAGATTTTGTGCTCCAGAGGTGAAATTTTTTTTTGACCCAAATGTAAAAATGGACATCAGAATTGGATTCGGGGTTAAATTTCATCCTTAAAAATGGTGCTTTATGTAGTTTTTAAAAATTGAGCCGTTTTGGTGTCTGGGGAAGGAAATTCCTGATGCCGGGTTCAGGGATTTTTGTGCTCCAGAGGTGAAAATTTTTTTTGGACCCAAATGTAAAAACAGACATAAGAAATGGATTCGGGGTTAAATTTCATGCTTAAAAATGGTGCTTTATGCAGTTTTTAAAAATGGAGCCGTTTTGGTTTCTGGGGAAGGAAATTCCTGATGCCAGGGTCAGTGATTTTTGTGCTCCGGAGGTGAAAAATTTTTTTTGACCCAAATGTAAAAATGGGCATCAGAATTGGATTCGGGTTTAAATTTCATGGTTAAAAATGATGCTTTATGTAGTTTTTAAAAATTGAGCCGTTTTGGTGTCTGGGGAAGGAAATTCCTGATGCCGGGGTCAGGGATTTTTGTGCTCCGGAGGTGGAAAATTTTTTTTGACCCAAATGTAAAAATGGACATCAGAATTGGATTCGGTTAATTTCATGCTTAAAAATGGTGCTTTATGTAGTTGTTAAAATTGAGCGTTTTGGTGTTCTGGGGAAGGAAATTCCTGATGCCGGGGTCAGGGATTTTTGTGCTCCTGAGGTGAAAATTTTTTTTGGACCCAAATGTAAAAACAGACATAAGAATTGGATTCGGGGTTAAATTTCATGGTTAAAAATGATGCTTTATGTAGTTTTTAAAAATTGAGCCGTTTTGGTGTCTGCGGAAGGAAATTCCTGATGCCGGGGTCAGGAGTTTCTGCGCTTCGGAGGTGAAATTTTTTTTTTGACCCAAATGTAAAAATGGACATCAGAATTGGATTCGGGGTTAAATTTCATGCTTAAAAATGGTGCTTTATGCAGTTTTTAAAAATTGAGCCGTTTTGGTGTCTGGGGAAGGAAATTCCTGATGCTGGGGTCAGGGATTTTTGTGCTCCAGAGGTGAAAATTTTTTTGGACCCAAATGTAAAAACGGACATCAGAATTGGATTCGGGGTTAAATTTCAATCTTAAAAATGGTGCTTTATGTAGTTTTTTAAAATTGAGCCGTTTTGGTGTCTGGGGAAAGAAATTCCTGATGCCGGGGTCAGGGATTTTTGTGCTCCGGAGATGAACATTTTTTTTTTGACCCAAATGTAAAAACGGACATCAAAATTGGATTTGGGGTTAAATTTCATGCTTAAAAATGGTGCTTTATGCAGTTTTTAAAAATTGAGCCGTTTTGGTGTCTGGGGAAGGAAATTCCTGATGCCGGGGTCAGGGATTTTTGTGCTCCGGATGTGGAAAATTTTTTTTGACCGAAATGTAAAAACGGACATCAGAATTGGATTCGGGGTTAAATTTCATGCTTAAAAATGGTGCTTTATGTAGTTTTTAAAAATTGAGCCGTTTTGCTCTCTGGGGAAGGAAATTCCTGATGCCGGGGTCAGGGATTTTTGTGCTCCGGAGGTGAAAAATTTTTTTTGACCCCAAAGTAAAAACGGACATCAGAATTGGATTTGGGGTTAAATTTCATGCTTAAAAATGGTGCTTTATGTAGTTTTTAAAAATGGAGCCGTTTTGGTTTCTGGGGAAGGAAATTCCTGATGCCGGGGTCAGGGATTTTTGTGCTCCAGAGGTGAAAAATTTTTTTTGACCCAAATGTAAAAACGGACATAAGAATTGGATTCGGGGTTAAATTTCATGCTTAAAAATGATGCTTTATGTTGTTTTTAAAAATTGATCCGTTTTGGTGTCTGGGGGATCAGGGATTTTTGTGCTCCGGAGGTGAAATTTTTTTTTGACCCAAATGTAAAAACGGATATCAGAATTGGATTCGGGGTTAAATTTCATGCTTAAAATGGTGCTTTATATCGTTTTTAAAAATGGAGCCGTTTTGCTGTCTGGGGAAGGAAATTCCTGATGCCGGGGTCAGGGATTTTTGTGCTCCAGAGGTGAAAAAATTTTTTTGACCCAAACGTAAAAACGGACATAAGAATTGGATTCGGGGTTAAATTTCGTGCTTAAAAGTGGTGCTTTATGTAGTTTTTAAAATTTGAGCTGTTTTGGTGTCCTGGGAAGGAAATTCCCAATGATGGGGTCACGGATTTTTGTGCTCCGGAGGTGAACATTTTTTTTTGACCCAAATGTAAAAACGGACATCAAAATTGGATTCGGGGTTAAATTTCATGCTTAAAAATGGTGCTTTATGTAGTTTTTAAAAATTGAGCTGTTTTGGTGTCTGGGGAAGGAAATTCCTGATGCCGGGGTCAGGGATTTTTGTGCTCCGGAGGTGAAAATTTTTTTTTGACCCAAATGTAAAAATGAACATTAGAATTGGATTCAGGGTTAAATTTTGTGCTTAAAAGTGGTGCTTTATGTAGTTTTTAAAAATGGAGCCGTTTTGGTGTCCGGGGAAGGAAAGCCTGATGACGGGATCAGAGATTTTGTGCTCCAGAGGTGAAAATTTTTTTTTGACCCAAATGTAAAAATGAACATTAGAATTGGATTCAGGGTTAAATTTCGTGCTTAAAAGTGGTGCTTTATGTAGTTTTTAAAAATGGAGCGTTTTGGTGTCCGGGGAAGGAAAGAGATTATGTGCTCCGGAGGTGAAAATTTTTTTTGACCCAAATGTAAAAACGGACATCAAAATTGGATTCGGGGTTAAATTTCATGCTTAAAATGGTGCTTTATGTAGTTTTTAAAAATTGAGCCGTTTTGGTGTCTGGGGGGTCAGGGATTTTTGTGCTCCGGAGGTGAAATTTTTTTTTGACCCAAATGTAAAAACGCACATCAGAATTGGATTCGGGGTTAAATTTCATGCTTAAAAAAGGGTGCTTTAGTAGTTTTAAAACTGAGCAGCTTTGGTGTCTGGAAGGAAAGGACTGATGACTGGGGTCAGGAATTTTTTGTCCAGAGGTGAAAAAAATTTTTATGACCCAACGTAAAAACGGACATAAGGAATTGGTATTCGGGGTTAAATTTCATGCATAAAAATGGTGCTTTTTGTAGTTTTTAAAAATTGAGCCATTTTGATGTCCAGGGAAGGAAATTCCTGATGCCGGGGTCAGGGATTTTGTGCTCCAGAGGTGAAATTGTTTTTTTCAACCAAATGTATAAACGGACGTCAGATTGGGATTCGGGGTTAAATTTCATGCATAAAAATGGTGCTTTTTGTAGTTTTTAAAAATTGAGCCATTTTGGTGTCCAGGGAAGGAAATTCCTGATGCGGGGTCAGGGATTTTTGTGCTCCGGAGGTGAAATTTTTTTTTTGACCCAAATGTAAAAACGAACATTCAGAAGGATTCGGATCTAAAATTTATGAATTAAAAATGGTGCTTTATGTAGTTTTTAAAAATGAGCCGTTTGGTGTCAGGGAAAAGGATAATCATGATGCCGGCGGCCAGGGATTTTCGTGCTCCAGAGGGGAAATTTTTTTTTGACCCAAATTAAAATCAGGCACAGAATGGTATTCGGGGGTAATTTTCATACTTCAAAAAATGGTGAGGATGTAGTTTTTATTATGGAAGCTTTTGGTGTTCCGGGAAAGGAAATCCTTATGTAGTGGGTATGTCAGGATCTTGTGCTCCGGAGGCGAAATTTTTTTGATGATAATGTTAAAAGGACATCAGAATTGGATTCGCGGGTTTAAATTCATGCTAAAAAAAATTGTTGCTTATCTAGTTGTTAAAAAAGAGCCGTTTGGCTGTCCGGAAAAGAAATTCCTGATGCCGGGGTCAGGGATTTTTGTGCTCTGGAGGTGAATTTTTTTTTGACCCAAATGTTAAAATGGACATCAGAATTGGATTCGGAATTAAATTTCCTGCTTAAAAATGGTGCTTTATGTAGTTTTTAATTATGGAGCCGTTTTCGTGTCGCGGAAAAGAAATTCCTGATGCCAGGGTCAGGGATTTTTGTTCTCCGAAGGTGAAAAAAATTTCTTCACTCAAATGTAAAAATTGACATCAGAATTGGATTCGGGGTTAAATTTCATGCTTAAAAATGGTGCTTTATGTAGTTTTTAAATATGGAGCTATTTTGATTTCTGGGGAAGGAAATTCCTGATGCCGAGGTCAGGGATTTTTGTGCTCCAGAGGTGAAATTTTTTTTTGACCCAAATGTTAAAATGGACATCAGAATTGGGATTCGGGGTTAAATTTCATTCTTAAAAATGGTGCTTTATGTAGTTTTTAATTATGGAGCCGTTTTGGTGTCCGGGGAAGGAAATTCCTGATGTTGGGGTCAGGGATTTTTGTGCTCCGGAGGCGAAATTTTTTTGACCCAAATGTTAAAATGGACATCAGAATTGGATTCGGGGTTAAATTTCATGCTTAAAAATTGTGCTTTATCTAGTTTTTAAAAATTGAGCCGTTTTGGTGTCCCGGGAAGGAAATTCCTGATGTCGGGGTCAGGGATTTTTGTGCTCCGGAGGTGAAATTTTTTTGGACCCAAATGTTAAAAAGGACATCAGAATTGGATTCGGAATTAAATTTCTTACTTAAAAATGGTGCTTTATGTAGTTTTAAAAAATTGAGCCGTTTTGGTGTCCGGGAAATTCCTGATGCCGGGGTCAGGGATTTTTGTGCTCCGGCGGTGAAATTTTTTTTGACCCAAATGTTAAAATGGACATCAGAATTGGATTCGGAATTAAATTTCATGCTTAAATATGGTGCTTTATCTAGTTTTTAAAAATTGAGCCGTTTTGGTGTCCCGGGAAGGAAATTCCTGATGTCGGGGTCAGGGATTTTTGTGCTCCG
>NW_024099089.1:0-4818 GCF_016545835.1 Crotalus tigris
TAAATTTGATGCTTAAAAATGGTGCTTTGTCTAGTTTTCAAAAATTGAGCCTTTTTGGTATCCAGGGAAGGAAATTCCTGATGCCGGGGTGACGGATTTTTGTGCTCCAGAGGTGAAAATTTTTTTTGACCCAAAATGTAAAAACGGACCTCAGAATGGGATTCGGGGTTAAATTTCATGCTTAAAAATGGTCCTTTTTTTAGTTTTCAAAAATTGAGCCGTTTTGGTATCCAGGGAAGAAAATCCCTGATGCCGGGGTCACGGATTCTTGTGCTGCAGAGGTGAAAAACTTTTTTTGACCCAAATATAAAAATGGACCTCAGACTGGGATTTGGGATTAAATTTGATGCTTAAAAATGGTGCTTTGTCTAGTTTTCAAAAATTGAGCCGTTTTGGTATCCAGGGAAGGAAATTCCTGATGCCGGGGTCACGGATTTTTTTTCTCCAGAGGTGAAAAAATTTTTTTGACCCAAATGTAAAAATGGACCTCAGAATGGGATCTGGGTTAAATTTCATGCTTAATATGGTGCATTGTCGAGTTTTCAAAATTGAGTCGTTTGGTATCCAGGAAGGAAATTCTGATGCCGGGGTCATGGAATTTTTTTTGCTCCCAGAGGTGAAAATTTTTTTTGACCCAAATGTAAAAACGGACCTCAGAATGGGATTTCGGGTTTAATTTCATGCTTAAAAATGGTGCTTTTTCTCTACTTTTCAAAAATTGAGCCGTTTTAGTGTCCGGGCTAGGAAATTCTGAGCCCGGGTTACGGATTTTTGTGCTCTCGAAATGGGATTCGGTTAAATTTCATACTTAAAAATGGGCTTTTTTCTAAGTTTTTCAAAAATTGAGCCAATTTGGCATCCAGGGAAGGAAATTCCTGATGCCGGGGTCACGGATTTATGTGCTCCAGAGGTGAAAAATTTTTTTTGACCCAAATGTAAAAATGGACCTCAGAATGGGATTCGGGGTTAAATTTCATGCTTAAAATGGTGCTTTTTTTAGTTTTCAAAAATTGAGCCGTTTTGGTATCCAGGGAAGAAAATCCCTGATGCCGGGGTCACGGATTGTTGTGCTGCAGAGGTGAAAAACTTTTTTTGACCCAAATATAAAAATGGACCTCAGAATGGGATTTGGGATTAAATTTGATGCTTAAAAATGGTGCTTTGTCTAGTTTTCAAAAATTGAGCCGTTTTGGTATCCAGGGAAGGAAATTCCTGATGCCGGGGTCACGGATTTTTTTGCTCCAGAGATGAAAAATTTTTTTTGACCCAAATGTAAAAACGGTCCTCAGAATGGGATTTGGGATTAAATTTGATGCTTAAAAATGGTGCTTTTTCTAGTTTTCAAAAATTGAGCCGTTTTGATATCCAGGGAAGGAAATTCCTGATGCCGGGGTTACGGATTTTTGTGCTCCAGAGGTGAAAATTTTTTTTTGACCCAAATGTAAAAATGGACCTCAGAATGGGATCTGGGTTAAATTTCATGCTTAAAAATGGTGATATGTCTAGTTTTCAAAAATTGAGTCGTTTTGGTATCCAGGGAAGGAAATTCCTGATGCCGGGGTTACGGATTTTTGTGCTCCAGAGGTGAAAAATTTTTTTGACCCAAATGTAAAAATGGACCTCAGAATGGGATTAAGGGTCAAATTTCATGCTTAAAAATGGTGCTTTTTGTAGTTTTTAATTTTTCAGCCGTTTTGGTGTTCGGGGAAGGCAATTTCTGATGCCGGGTTCATGGATTTTTGTGCTCCGGAAATGGGATTCGGGGTTAAATTTCATACTTAAAAATGGTGCTTTTTCTAGTTTTTAAAAATTGAGCTGTTTTGTTGTCCGGGAAAGGAAATTCCTGATGCCGGGGTCACGGTTTTTTATGCTCCAGAGGTGAAAAATTTTTTTTGACCCAAATGTAAAAACGGTCCTCAGAATGGGATTTGGGATTAAATTTGATGCTTAAAAATGGTGCTTTTTCTAGTTTTCAAAAATTGAGCCGTTTTGATCTCCAGGGAAGAAAACCGTGTGCCGGGTCAACGATTTTTTTTGCTCCAGAAGGGTGAAAATTTTTTTTTTGACTGAAATCTAAGAACGGACCTCAGAATTGGATTCGGGGTTAAATTTCATGCTTAAAAATGGTGCTTTTTCTAGTTTTCAAAAATTGAGCCGTTTTAGTGTCCGGGCTAGGAAATTCCTGATGCCGGGGTTACGGATTTTTGTGCTCCAGAGATGAAAAAATTTTTTTGACCCAAATGTAAAAACGGACCTCAGAATGGGATTCGGGGTTAAATTTCATGCTTAAAAATGGTGCTTTTTCTAGTTTTAAAAAATTGAGCCGTTTTAGTGTCCGGGCTAGGAAATTCCTGATGCCGGGGTCACGGATTTTTGTGCTCCAGAGGTGAAAAATTTTTTTTGACCCAAATGTAAAAATGGACCTCAGAATGGGATCTGGGGTTAAATTTCATGCTTAAAAATGGTGCTTTTTCTAGTTTTCAAAAATTGAGCCGTTTTGGTATCCAGGGAAGGAAATTCCTGATGGCCGGGGTTACGGATTTTTTGTGCTCCAGAGATGAAAAAATTTTTTTGACCCAAATGTAAAAACGGACCTCAGAATGGGATTCGGGGTTAAATTTCATGCTTAAAAATGGTGCTTTTTCTAGTTTTAAAAAATTGAGCCGTTTTAGTGTCCGGGCTAGGAAATTCCTGATGCCGGGGTCACGGATTCTTGTGCTGCAGAGGTGAAAAACTTTTTTTGACCCAAATATAAAAATGGACCTCAGAATGGGATCTGGGTTAAATTTCATGCTTAAAAATGGTGATTTGTCTAGTTTTAAAAATTGAGTCGTTTTGGTATCCAGGGAAGGAAATCCGTGACGCCGGGGTCACGGATTTTTCTGCTCCAGAGGTGAAAATTTTTTTTTTTGACCCAAATGTAAAAATGGACCTCAGAATGGGATTAAGGGTCAAATTTCATGCTTAAAAATGGTTCTTTTTGTAGTGTTTAATTTTTCAGCCGTTTTGGTGTTCGGGGAAGGAAATTTCTGATGCCGAGTTCATGGATTTTTGTGCTCCGGAAATGGGATTCGGGGTTAAATTTCATACTTAAAAATGGTGCTTTTTCTAGTTTTTAAAAATTGAGCTGTTTTGTTGTCCGGGAAAGGAAATCCCTGATGCCGGGGTCACGGATTTTTTTGCTCCAGAGGTGAAAATTTTTTTTTGACCCAAATGTAAAAATGGACCTCAGAATGGGATCTGGGTTAAATTTCATGCTTAAAAATGGTGATTTGTCTTGTTTTCAAAAATTGAGTCGTTTTGGTATCTAGGGAAGGAAATTCCTGATGCCGGGGTTACGGATTTTTGTGCTCCAGAGGTGAAAAATTTTTTTTGACCCAAATGTAAAAACGGACCTCAGAATGGGATTCGGGGTTAAATTTCATGCTTAAAAATGGTGCTTTTTCTAGTTTTCAAAAATTGAGCCGTTTTAGTGTCCGGGCTAGGAAATTCCTGATGCCGGGGTCACGGATTCTTGTGCTGCAGAGGTGAAAAACTTTTTTGACCCAAATATAAAAACAGTCCTCAGAATGGGATTTGGGATTAAATTTGATGCTTAAAAATGGTGCTTTGTCTAGTTTTCAAAAATTGAGCCGTTTTGGTATCCATGGAAGGAAATTCCTGATGCCGGGGTCACGGATTTTTTTGCTCCAGAGGTGAAAAATTTTTTTGACCCAAATGTAAAAAGGACCTCAGAATGGATTCGGGGTAAATTTCATGCTTAAAAATGGTGCTTTTTCTAGTTTTCAAAAATTGAGCCGTTTTGGTATCCAGGGAAGAAAATCCCTGATGCCGGGGTCACGGATTTTTTTTCTCCAGAGGTGAAAAAATTTTTTGACCCAAATGTAAAAATGGACCTCAGAATGGGATCTGGGTTAAATTTCATGCTTAAAAATGTTGATTTGTCTAGTTTTAAAAATTGAGTCGTTTTGGTATCCAGGGAAGGAAATTCCTGATGCCGGGGTCATGGATTTTTTTGCTCCAGAGGTGAAAAATTTTTTTTGACACAAATGTAAAAACGGAACTCAGAATGGGATTCGGGGTTAAATTTCATGCTTAAAAATGGTGCTTTTTCTACTTTTCAAAAATTGAGCCGTTTTAGTGTCCGGGCTAGGAAATTCCTGATGCCGGGGTTACGGATTTTTGTGCTCCGGAAATGGGATTCGGGGTTAAATTTCATACTTAAAAATGGTGCTTTTTCTAGTTTTCAAAAATTGAGCCAATTTGGTATCCAGGGAAGGAAATTCCTGATGCCGGAGTCACGGATTTTTGTGCTCCAGAGGTGAAAAATTTTTTTTGACCCAAATGTAAAAACGGACCTCAGAATGGGATTCGGGGTTAAATTTCATGCTTAAAAATGGTCCTTTTTTTAGTTTTCAAAAATTGAGCCGT
The DNA here is from genome assembly GCF_016545835.1 of Crotalus tigris. Classification (NCBI taxonomy): domain Eukaryota; kingdom Metazoa; phylum Chordata; class Lepidosauria; order Squamata; family Viperidae; genus Crotalus; species Crotalus tigris. Next base: position 4,432 of record NW_024099089.1, read on the forward strand.
TTTGGTATCCAGGGAAGAAATCCCTGATGCCGTGTCCACGGATTCTTTTTCTGCCGAGGAGAAAAACTTTTTTTTGACCCAAATGTAAACACGGACCTCAGAATGGGATTCGGGGTTAAATGTCATGCTTAAAAATGGTGCTTTTTGTAGTTTTCAAATATTGAGCCGTTTTGGTATCTAGGGAAGGAAATCCCTGATGCCGGGGTCACGGATGTTTGTGCTCCAGAGGTGAAAAATTTTTTTTGACCCTAAATGTAAAAATGGACCTCAGAGTGGGATTCGGGGTTAAATTTCATGCTTAAAAATGGTGCTTTTTCTAGTTTTCAAAAATTGAGCCGTTTTGGTATACAGGGAAGGAAATTCCTGATGCCTGGGTCACGGATTTTT
>NW_024099090.1:0-7497 GCF_016545835.1 Crotalus tigris
GAGAACAAAAAATCCATGACTCCGGCATCAGGAATTTCCTTCCCTGTATACCAAAACGGCTCAATTTTTGAAAACTAGAAGAAGCACCATTTTTAAGCATGAAATTTAACCCCGAACCCCATTCTGAGTCCGTTTTTACATTTTAGTCAAAAAAAAATTTTCATCTTTGGAGCAGAAAAATCTATGACCCCGGCATCAGGAATTTCTTTCCCTGGATACCAAAACAGCTCAATTTTTGATAACTAGAAAAAGCACCATTTTTAAGCATGAAATTTAACCCCGAATCCGATGCTGAGGTCCGTTTTTACATTAGGGTCAAAAAAAATTTTCATCTCTGGAGAACAAAAAATCCATGACCCCGGCATCAGGAATTTCCTTCCCTGTATACCAAAACGGCTCAATTTCTGAAAACTAGAAGAAGCACATTTTTAAGCATGAATTTAACCCGAATCCCATTATGCGGGCCTGTTTTTTACATTGGGTAAAAAAAATTTTTTCCATTTCCGGAGCACAAAAATACGTGACCGCGGCATCAGCCAACTTCCTTCCTGGATACCAAAAATGACTCAATTTGTGAAACTAGAAAGAAAAAGCACATTTTAAGCATGAAATTTAACCCAGAATCCATCTGAGGTCCGATTTTACATTGTGGTCAAAAAAATTTTTCATCTTTGAGCAGCAAAATCTATGTCCCCGACAAATCAGGAATTACTTCTCCAGAGACAAAACGCTTAATTTTGAAAATTAGAGATAAGCATCAATTTTTAAGCATGAAATTTAACCCCGATCCCATTCTGAGGTGTTTTACATTTGAGTAAAAAAAAAAAATTTTCATCTTTTTAGCAGAAAAATCTATGACCCCGTGATCAGGAATTTCCTTTCCTGTATACCAAAACAGCTCAATTTTTGATAACTAGAAAAAGCACCATTTTTAAGCATGAAATTTAACCCCGAATCCCATTCTGAGGTCCGTTTTTACATTAGGGTCAAAAAAAATTTTCATCTCTGGAGAACAAAAAATCCATGACTCCGGCATCAGGAATTTCCTTCCCTGTATACCAAAACGGCTCAATTTTTGAAAACTAGAAGAAGCACCATTTTTAAGCATGAAATTTAACCCCGAACCCCATTCTGAGGTCCGTTTTTACATTTTAGTCAAAAAAAAATTTTCATCTCTGGAGCACAAAAATCTATGACCCCGGCATCAGGAATTTACTTCCCTGGATACCAAAACGGCTCAATTTTTGAAAATTAGGAGAAGCCACCATTGGCAAGCTTTATATTTACCCCGAATCCCACCCCTTCCGAGGTGCCGTTTTTACATTTCAGTCAAAAAAAATTTTTCATCTCCGGAGCACAAAAATCGGTGACCCCGGCATCAGGAATTTCCCTCCCTGGATACCAAAACGGCTCAATTTTTGAAAACTAGAAAAAGCACCATTTTTAAGCATGCAATTTAACCCCGAATCCCATTCTGAGCTCCGTTTTTACATTTGGGTCAAAAAAAAATTTTCATCTCTGGAAAACAAAAATCTATGACCCCGGCATAAGGAATTTCCTTCTCGGGATACCAAAACGGCTCAATTTTTGAAAACTAGAAAAAGCACCATTTTTAAGCATGAAATTTAACCCTGAATCCCATTCTGAGCTCTGTTTTTACATTTGGGTCAAAAAAATTTTTCATCTTTGCAGCAGAAAAATCCGTGGCCCCGGCATCAGGAATTTCCTTCCCTGTATACCAAAACGGTTCAATTTTTGAAAACTAGAAAAAGCACCATTTTTAAGCATGAAATTTAACCCCGAATCCCATTCTGAGGTCCGTTTTTAAATTTGAGTAAAAAAAAAATTTTCATCTTTGGAGCAGAAAAATCTATGACCCCGGGATCAGGAATTTCCTTCCCTGGATACCAAAACAGCTCAATTTTTGATAACTAGAAGAAGCACCATTTTTAAGCATGAAATTTAACCCCGAATCCCATTCTGAGGTCCGTTTTTACATTTTAGTCAAAAAAAATTTTTCATCTCTGGAGCACAAAAATCTATGACCCCGGCATCAGGAATTTACTTCCCTGGATACCAAAACGGCTCAATTTTTGAAAATTAGGAGAAGCACCATTTTCAAGAATTACATTTAACCCCGAATCCCATTCTGAGATCCGTTTTTACATTTCAGTCAAAAAAAATTTTTCATCTCCGGAGCACAAAAATCCGTGACCCCGGCATCAGGAATTTCCCTCCCTGGATACCAAAACGGCTCAATTTTTGAAAACTAGAAAAAGCACCATTTTTAAGGATGCAATTTAACCCCGAATCCCATTCTGAGCTCCGTTTTTACATTTGGGTCAAAAAAAAATTTTCATCTCTGGAGCACAAAAAATCCATGACCCCGGCATCAGGAATTTCCTTCCCTGTATTCCAAAACGGCTCAATTTTTGAAAACTAGAAGAAGCACCATTTTTAAGCATGAAATTTAACCCCGAATCCCATTCTGAGGTCCGTTTTTACATTTCAGTCAAAAAAAAAATTTCATCTTTGGAGCAGAAAAATCTATGACCCCGGCATCAGGAATTTCCTTCCCTGTATACCAAAACGGCCCAATTTTTGAAAACTAGAAGAAGCACCATTTTTAAGCATGAAATTTAACCCCGAATCCCATTCTGAGGTCCGTTTTTACATTTGGGTCAAAAAAAAATTTTCACATCCGGAGCACAAAAATCCGTGACCCCGGCATCAGGAATATCCTTCCCTGGATACCAAAAAGGCTCAATTTTTGAAAACTAGAAGACGCACCATTTTTAAGCATGAAATTTAACCCCGAATCCCATTCTGAGGTCCTTTTTTACATTTGGGTCAAAAAAAATTTTTTATTTCCGGAGCACAAAAATACGTGACCGCGGCATCAGCAATTTCCTTCCCTGGATACCAAAACGGGTCAATTTGTGAAAACTAGAAAAAGCAACATTTTTAAGCATGAAATTTAACCCCGAATCCCATTCTGAGCTCCGTTTTTACATTTGGGTCAAAAAAAATTTTTCATCTTTGGAGCAGCAAAATCATGTCCCAGACATCAGAATTATTCCCTACGATACCAAAAAAGGCTTAATTTTGAAAATTAGAATAAGCACAATTTTTAAGCATGAAATTTAACCCCGAATCCCATTCTGAGGTCCGTTTTTACATTGAGTAAAAAAAAAAATTTTCATCTTTGGAGTAGAAAAATCTATGACCCCGGGATCAGGATTTTCCTTCCCTGGATACCAAAACAGCTCAATTTTTGATAACTAGAAAAAGCACCATTTTTAAGCATGAAATTTAACCCCGAATCCCATTCTGAGGTCCGTTTTTACATTAGGGTCAAAAAAAATTTTCATCTCTGGAGAACAAAAAATCCATGACTCCGGCATCAGGAATTTCCTTCCCTGTATACCAAAACGGCTCAATTTTTGAAAACTAGAAGAAGCACCATTTTTAAGCATGAAATTTAACCCGAAACACCATCTGAAGTCCGTTTTACATTTTAGTCAAAAAAAAAATTTCACCTCTGGAGCACAAAAATCCGTGACCCCGGCATCAGGGATTTCCTTCCCTTAATACCAAAACGGCTCAATTTTTGAAAACTAGACAAAGCACCATTTTTAAGCATGAAATTTAACCCCGAATCCCATTATGAGGTTCGTTTTTACATTTGGGTCAAAAAAAAAATTTTCACCTCTGGAGCAGAAAAATCCGTGACCCCGGGGTCACGGATTTCCTTCCCTGGATACCAAAATGACTCAATTTTTGAAAACTAGACAAATCACCATTTTTAAGCATGAAATTTAACCCAGATCCCATTCTGAGGTCCATTTTTACATTTGGGTCAAAAAAAATTTTTCACCTCTGGAGCAAAAAATCCGTGACCCCGGCATCAGGAATTTCCTTCCCTGGATACCAAAACGGCTCAATTTTTGAAAACTAGACAAAGCACCATTTTTAAGCATCAAATTTAATTCCAAATCCCATTCTGAGGACCGTTTTTATATTTGGGTCAAAAAAAGTTTTTCACCTCTGCAGCACAAGAATCAGTGACCCCGGCATCAGGGATTTTCTTCCCTGGATACCAAAACGGCTCAATTTTTGAAAACTAGAAAAAGCACCATTTTTAAGCATGAAATTTAACCCCGAATCCCATTCTGAGGTCCGTTTTTACATTCGGGTCAAAAAAAAATTTCACTTCTGAGCAAAAAAATCCCTGACCCCGGCATCAGTAATTTCCTTCCCAGGATAACAAAAACGACTCAATTTTTTTGAACTAACCAATCACCATTTTTAAGCATGAAATTAACCCAGATCGCCCATTCGGAGGTCCATTTTTACATTTGGGTCAAAAAATTTTTCACCTCTGGAGCAACAAAAAATCCCCCACCCGTGACCCAAGGCTTCAGGATTTCCTTCCCCTGGATACCAAAACGCTCAATTTATTGAAACTAGCACAAAAGCAACCATGTTTAAGCTCAATATAACCCAAATCCCATTCTGAGGACCGTTTTATATTTGGGTCAAAAAAATTTTTTCACCTCTGCAGCACAAGAATCCGTGACCCCGGCATCAGGTATTTTCTTCCCTGTATACCAAAACGGCTCAATTTTTGAAAACTAGAAAAAGCACCATTTTTAAGCATGAAATTTAACCCGGATCCCATTCTGAGGTCCATTTTTACATTTGGGTCAAAAAAAAGTTTTTCACCTCTGCAGCACAAGAATCCGTGACCCCGGCATCAGGGATTTTCTTCCCTGGATACCAACACGGCTCAATTTTTGAAAACTAGAAAAAGCACCATTTTTAAGCATGAAATTTAATCCCAAATCCCATTCTGAGGACCGTTTTTACATTTGGGTCAAAAAAAATTTTTCACCTCTGGAGCACAAAAATCCGTGACCCTGCATCAGGAATTTCCTTTCCCGGACACCAAAACAGCTCAATTTTTAAAAACTAGAAAAAGCACTATTTTTAAGTATGAAATTTAACTCCGAATCCCATTTCCGGAGCACAAAAATCCATGAACCCGGCATCAGAAATTTCCTTCCCCGAACACCAAAACGGCTGAAAAATTAAAAACTACAAAAAGCACCATTTTTAAGCATGAAATTTGACCCTTAATACCATTCTGAGGTCCGTTTTTACATTTGGGTCAAAAAAAAATTTTTCACCTCTGGAGCACAAAAATCCGTGACCCCGGCATCAGGGATTTCCTTCCCTGGATACCAACACGGCTCAATTTTTGAAAACTAGACAAAGCACCATTTTTAAGCATGAAATTTAACCCGGATCCCATTCTGAGGTCCATTTTTACATTTGGGTCAAAAAAATTTTTCACCTCTGGAGCACAAAAATCCGTGACCCCGGCATCAGGGATTTCCTTCCCTTAATACCAAAACGGCTCAATTTTTGAAAACTAGACAAAGCACCATTTTTTAAGCATCAAATTTAATCCCAAATCCCATTCTGAGGTCCATTTTTATATTTGGGTCAAAAAAAGTTTTTCACCTCTGCAGCACAAGAATCCGTGACCCCGGCATCAGGGATTTCCTTCCCTGGATACCAAAACTGCTAATTTTTTGAAAACTAGACAAAGCACCATTTTTAAGCATGTAATTTAACCCAGATCCCATTCTGAGGTCCATTTTTACATTTGGGTCAAAAAAAATTTTTCACCTCTGGAGCAAAAAAATCCGTGAACCCGGCATCAGGAATTTCCTTCCCTGGATACCAAAACGGCTCAATTTTTGAAAACTAGACAAAGCACCATTTTTAAGCATCAAATTTAATCACAAATCCCATTCTGAGGACCGTTTTTATATTTGGGTCAAAAAAAGTTTTTCACCTCTGCAGCACAAGAATCCGTGACCCCGGCATCAGGGTTTTCTTTCCCTGGACACAAACGCTTCAATTTTTGAAAACTAGAAAAAGCACCATTTTAAGCATGAAATTTAATACAAAATCCATTCTGAGGACCCACGTTTTACATTTGGTTCAAAAAAATTTTCAACCTCTGGAGCACAAAATCCGTGACCCCGGCATCAGGAATTTCTTTCCCGGACACAAAACAGCTCAATTTTTAAAAACTAAAAAAGCACTATTTTTAAAGTATGAAATTTAACTCCGAATTCCCATTTCCGGGAGCACAAAACTCCATGAACCCGGCATCAGAAATTTCCTTCCCACGAACACCAAAAACGGCTGAAAAATAAAACTTACAAAAGCACCATTTTTACATGAAATTTGACCCTTAATCCCATTCTGAGGTCCGTTTTTTACATTTGGGTCAAAAAAAAAATTTTCAACCTCTGGAGCACAAAAATCGGAACCCCGGCTCAGGGATTTTCCTTCCCTGGATTACCAACACGGCTCAATTTTTGAAAACTAGACAAATCACCATTTTTAAGCATGAAATTTAACCCGGATCCCATTCTGAGGTCCATTTTTACATTTGGGTCAAAAGAATTTTTCACCTCTGGAGCACAAAAATCCGTGACCCCGGCATCAGGGATTTCTATCCCTTGATACCAAAACGGCTCAATTTTTGAAAACTAGACAAAGCACCATTTAGCATGAAATTTAACCCCGAATCCCATTATGAAGTCCGTTTTTACATTTGGGTCAAAAAAAAAATTTTCACCTCTGGAGCAGAAAAATCCGTGACCCCGGCGACACGGATTTCCTTCCCAGGATACCAAAACGACTCAATTTTTGAAAACTAGACAAATCACCATTTTTAAGCATGAAATTTAACCCAGATCCCATTCTGAGGTCCATTTTTACATTTGGGTCAAAAAAAATTTTTCACCTCTGGAGCAAAAAATCCGTGACCCCGGCATCAGGAATTTCCTTCCCTGGATACCAAAACGGCTCAATTTTTGAAAACTAGACAAAGCACCATTTTTAAGCATCAAATTTAATCCCAAATCCCATTCTGAGGACCGTTTTTATATTTTGGTCAAAAAAAAAATTTTCACCTCTGGAGCAGAAAAATCCGTGACCCCGGTGACACGGATTTCCTTCCCAGGATACCAAAACGACTCAATTTTTGAAAACTAGACAAATCACCATTTTTAAGCATGAAATTTAACCCAGATCCCATTCTGAGGTCCATTTTTACATTTGGGTCAAAAAAAATTTTTCACCTCTGGAGCAAAAAATCCGTGACCCCGGCATCAGCAATTTCCTAGCCCGGAAACTAAAACGGCTCAATTTTTGAAAACTAGAAAAAGCACCATTTTTAAGCATGAAATTTAACCCCGAATCCCATTCTGAGGTCCGTTTTTACATTTGGGTCAAAAAAAAATTTTCACTTCTGGAGCAAAAAAATCCGTGACCCCGGCATCAGTAATTTCCTTCCCTGGATACCAAAACGACTCAATTTTTGAAAACTAGACAAAGCACCATGTTTAAGCATCAAATATAATCCCAAATCCCATTCTGAGGACCGTTTTTATATTTGGGTCAAAAAAAGTTTTT
>NW_024099091.1:0-12879 GCF_016545835.1 Crotalus tigris
TAGCTTTTGAAGGAAAGGTCGGATACGGAAAACACATTTTTTTTCGGGTTCCCCAACCTGTGGGGAACCTGAGTATATGCATACATTTTGAATTTGAGGTCAGTTTCACATTTTGAGTTTTCACCCTTAATTGGATTATTTGCCAACAATTGAGATATTGGTCCAGGTCTACCTTTTGAAGGAAAGGTCAGATACGGAAAACACATGTTTCTTCGGGTTCCCCAACCTGTAGGGAACCTGAGTATATGCATACATTTGGAATTTGAGGTCAGTTTTACATTTTGAGTTTTCATCCTTAATTGGCTTATCTGCCAACAATTGTGATATTGGCCCAGGACTACCTTTTGAAGGAAAGGTTGGATATGGAAAACACATGTTTTTTCGGGTTCCCCAACCTGTGGGGGACCTGAGTATATGCATACATTTGAATTTGAGGTCAGTTTCACATTTTGAGTTTTCATGCTTAATTGGCCATTTGCAAACATATTTGATATAGGCCCAGGCCTACACTTTGAAGGAAAGGTCAGACACGGAAAACACATTTTTTTTCGGGTTCCCCAACCTGTAGGGAACCTGAGTATATGCCTACATTTGAATTTGAGGTCAGTTTCACATTTTGAGTTTTCATCCTTAATTGGCTTATTTGCCAACAATTGAGATATTGGCCCAGGCCTACCTTTTGAAGGAAAGGTCAGATACGGAAAACATATGTTTTTTCGGGTTCCCCAGCCTCTGGGGATCCTCGGTATATGTATACATTTCGAATTTGAGGTCAATTTCACATTTTGAGTTTTCATCCTTAATTGTCTTATTTGCCAACAATTGTGATATTGGCCCCGGCCTACCTTCTGAAGGAAAGGTTGAATATGGAAAACACATGTTTTTTCGGGTTCCCCAACCTGTAGGGAACCTGAGTATATGCATACATTTGAATTTGAGGTCAGTTTCACATTTTGAGTTTTCACCCTTAATTGGCTTATTTGCCAACAATTGAGATCTTGGTCCAGGCCTACCTATTGAAGGAAAGGTCAGATACAGAAAACACATGTCTTTTCGGGTTCCCCAACATGTAGGGAACCTGAGTATATGCATACATTTGAATTTGAGGTCAGTTTCACATTTTCAGTTTTCAGGCTTAATTTGCCATTTGCAAACATATGCAATATAGGCCCAGGCCTACCTTTTGAAGGAAAGGTCAGATACGGAAAACACATGTTTTTTCGGGTTCCCCAACCTGTAGGGAACCTGAGTATATGCATACATTTGAATTTGAGGTCAGTTTCACATTTTGAGTTTTCATCCTTAATTGGCTTATCTGCCAACAATTGTGATATTGGCCCAGGACTACCTTTTGAAGGAAAGGTTGGATATGGAAAACACATGTTTTTTCGGGTTCCCCAACCTGTAGGGAACCTGAGTATATGCATACATTTGAATTTGAGGTCAGTTTCCATTTTGGTTTTCATGCTTTAATTTGGCATTTGCAAACATATGCGATATAGGCCAGGCTGTCCACTTTGAAGGAGGTCAGACACAGGAAACACATTTTTTTTTTCGGGTTCGCAACCTGTAGGGAACTGAGTATTCTAATTGAATTTGAGGTCAGTTTCACAATTTTGAGTTTTTTCATCCTTAATTGGCTTTTTGCCAACAATTGAGATATTGGCCCAGGCCTACCTTTTGAAGGAAAGGTCAGATACGGAAAACATATGCTTTTTGCGGGTTCCTCCAGCCTCTGGGGAACCTCGGTAATGGGGGGTTTTTTTAAAAAAAAAAGTTCACATTGCGAATTTCAGGTCAGTTTCACAATTTTGAGTTTTCATGCTTAATTGGCTTATTTGCCAACAATTGTGATATTAGCGCAGGCCTACCTTTTGAAGGAAAGGTCAGATACGGAAAACACATGTTTTTTCGGGTTCCCCAAGCTGTGGGGAACCTGAGTATATGCATACATTTCGAATTTGAGGTCCGTTCACATTTTGAGTTTTCATGCTTAATTGGTCATTTGCCAACAATTGTGATATTGGCCCAGCCTACCTGTTGAAGGAAAGGTTCGATACGGAAAACACATTTTTTTTCGGTTCCCTACCCCAACCTGTTAGGGAACCTGAGTATATGCTACATTTGAAAAAAAAATTTTTTTTTTTGAGGTCAGTTTCACATTTTGAGTTTTTCTCCTTAATTGGCTTATTTTGCCACAATTGAGATATTGGCCGCAGGCCTATAACCTTTTGAAGGAAGGTCAGATACGGAAAACAAATGTTTTTTCGGGGTCCCCAACCTGTGGGGAACCTGACTATATGCATACATTTCGAATTTGAGGTCAGTTTTGCATTTTGAGTTTTCATGCTAAATTGGCCATTTGCCAACAATTGTGATATTGGCGCAGGCCTGCCTTTTTAAGGAAAGATTGGATACGGAAAACACATGTTTTTTCGGGTTCCCCAACCTGTGGGGAAGTTGAGTATATGCATACATTTCGAATTTGAGGTCAGTTTCACATTTTGAGTTTTCATGCTTAATTGGCCATTTGCCAACAATTGAGATATTGGCCCAGGCCTACCTTTTGAAGGAAAGATTGGATACGGAACACACATGTTTTTTCGGGTTCCCCAACCTGTGTTGAACCTGGGTATATGCATACATTTCGAATTTGAGGTCAGTTTCACCTTTTCAGTTTTCATGCTTAATTGACCATTTGCAAACATATGCGATATTGGCCCAGGCCTACCTTTTGAAGGAAAGGTCAGATACGGAAAACACATGTTTTTTCTGGTTCCCCAACCTGTGGGCAACCTGAGTATATGCATACATTTGAATTTGAGGTCAGTTTCACATTTTGAGTTTTCACCCTTAATTGGCTTATTTGCCAACAATTGAGATAGTGGTCCAGGCCTACCTTTTGAAGGAAAGGTCAGATACGGAAAACACATGTTTTTTCGGGTTCCCCAACCTGTGGGCAACCTGAGTATATGCATACATTTGAATTTGAGGTCAGTTTCACATTTTGAGTTTTCACCCTTAATTGGCTTATTTGCCAACAATTGAGATATTGGTCCAGGCCTACCTATTGAAGGAAAGGTCAGATACAGAAAACACATGTCTTTTCGGGTTCCCCAACATGTAGGGAACCTGAGTATATGCATACATTTGACTTTGAGGTCAGTTTCACATTTTCAGTTTTCAGGCTTAATTTGCCATTTGCAAACATATGCAATATAGGCCCAGGCCTACCTTTTGAAGGAAAGGTCAGATACGGAAAACACATGTTTTTTCGGGTTCCCCAACCTGTAGGGAACCTGAGTATATGCCTACATTTGAATTTGAGGTCAGTTTCACCTTTTCAGTTTTCATGCTTAATTGACCATTTGCAAACATCTGCGATATTGGCCCAGGCCTACCTTTTGAAGGAAAGGTCAGATACGGAAAACACATGTTTTTTCGGGTTCCCCAACCTGTGGGCAACCTGAGTATATGCATACATTTGAATTTGAGGTCAGTTTCACATTTTGAGTTTTCACCCTTAATTGGCTTATTTGCCAACAATTGAGATATTGGTCCAGGCCCACCTTTTGAAGGAAAGGTCAGATACGGAAAACACATGTTTTTTCGGGTTCCCCAACCTTTGGGAAACCTGAGTATATGCATACATTTCGAATTTGAGGTCAGTTTCACATTTTGAGTTTTCATGCTTAATTGGCCATTTGCCAACAATTGAGATATTGGCCCAGGCCTACCTTTTGAAGGAAAGATTGGATACGGAACACACATGTTTTTTCGGGTTCCCCAACCTGTGTTGAACCTGGGTATATGCATACATTTCGAATTTGAGGTCAGTTTCACCTTTTCAGTTTTCATGCTTAATTGACCATTTGCAAACATATGCGATATTGGCCCAGGCCTACCTTTTGAAGGAAAGGTCAGATACGGAAAACACATGTTTTTTCGGGTTCCCCAACCAGTGGGCAACCTGAGTCTATGCATACATTTGAATTTGAGGTCAGTTTCACATTTTGAGTTTTCACCCTTAATTGGCTTATTTGCCAACAATTGAGATATTGGTCCAGGCCTACCTTTTGAAGGAAAGGTCAGATACGGAAAACACATGTTTTTTCGGGTTCCCCAACCTGTGGGCAACCTGAGTATATGCATACATTTGAATTTGAGGTCAGTTTCAAATTTTGAGTTTTCACCCTTAATTGGCTTATTTGCCAACAATTGAGATATTGGTCCAGGCCTACCTATTGAAGGAAAGGTCAGATACAGAAAACACATGTCTTTTCGGGTTCCCCAACCTGTAGGGAACCTGAGTATATGCCTACATTTGAATTTGAGGTCAGTTTCACCTTTTCAGTTTTCATGCTTAATTGACCATTTGCAAACATATGCGATATTGGCCCAGGCCTACCTTTTGAAGGAAAGTCAGTACGAAAACCCAGAGAGAAACTGTTTTTTCGGGTTCCCCAACCTGTGGGCAACCTGAGGGTATATGCATGACATTTGAATTTGAGGTCAGTTTCACATTTTGATTTTTCACCCTAATTGGCTATTTGCCAACAATTGCGATATTGGCCCAGGCCTACCTTTTGAAGGAAAGGTCCGATATGGAAAACACATGTTTTTTCGGGTTCCCCAACCTGTGGGGAACCTGAGTATATGCATACATTTCGAATTTGAGGTCAGTTTCACATTTTGATTTTTCATGCTTAATTGGCTTATTTGCCAACAATTGTGATATTGGCCCAGGCCTACCTTTTGAAGGAAAGGTCAGATACGGAAAACACTTTTTTTCGGGTTCCACAACCTGTGGGAAACCTGTGGTATAATGCCTACTTTTCGAATTTGAGGTCGTTTCACCTTTTTCAGTTTTCAATGCCTTAATTGACCATTTTGCAAACATATGCCTATATGGCCCAGGCCTACCTTTTGCAGGAAAGGTCAGATACGGAAAACACATGTTTTTTCGGGTTCCCCAACGTGTGGGCAACCTGAGTATATGCATCCATTTCGAATTGGAGGTCAGTTTCACATTTTGAGTTTTCATGCTTAATTGGCTTATTTGCCAACCATTGTGATATTAGCGCAGGCCTACCTTGTGAAGGAAAGGTCAGATACGGAAAACACATGTTTTTTCGGGTTCCCCAACGTGTGGGCAACCTGAGTATATGCATACATTTCGAATTGCAGGTCAGTTTCATTCAACTTTGTGAGTTTTCACCCTTAATTGGCTTATTTGCCAACAATTGAGATATTGGTCCAGGCCTACCTATTGAAGGAAAGGTCAGATACAGAAAACACATGTCTTTTCGGGTTCCCCAACATGTAGGGAACCTGAGTATATGCATACATTTGAATTTGAGGTCAGTTTCACATTTTCAGTTTTCAGGCTTAATTTGCCATTTGCAAACATATGCAATATAGGCCCAGGCCTACCTTTTGAAGGAAAGGTCAGATACGGAAAACACATGTTTTTTCGGGTTCCCCAACCTGTAGGGAACCTGAGTATATGCCTACATTTGAATTTGAGTTCAGTTTCACCTTTTCAGTTTTCATGCTTAATTGACCACTTGCAAACATATGCGATATTGGCCCAGGCCTACCTTTTGAAGGAAAGGTCAGATACGGAAAACACATGTTTTTTCGGGTTCCCCAACCTGTGGGCAACCTGAGTATATGCATACATTTGAATTTGAGGTCAGTTTCACATTTTGAGTTTTCACCCTTAATTGGATTATTTGCCAACAATTGAGATATTGGTCCAGGTCTACCTTTTGAAGGAAAGGTCAGATACGGAAAACACATGTTTCTTCGGGTTCCCCAACCTGTAGGGAACCTGAGTATATGCATACATTTGGAATTTGAGGTCAGTTTTACATTTTGAGTTTTCATCCTTAATTGGCTTATCTGCCAACAATTGTGATATTGGCCCAGGACTACCTTTTGAAGGAAAGGTTGGAGATGGAAAACACATGTTTTTTCGGGTTCCCCAACCTGTGGGGAACCTGAGTATATGCATACATTTGAATTTGAGGTCAGTTTCACATTTTGAGTTTTCATGCTTAATTGGCCATGTGCAAACATATGCGATATAGGCCCAGGCCTACACTTTGAAGGAAAGGTCAGACACGGAAAACACATTTTTTTTCGGGTTCCCCAACCTGTAGGGAACCTGAGTATATGCCTACATTTGAATTTGAGGTCAGTTTCACATTTTGAGTTTTCATCCTTAATTGGCTTATTTGCCAACACTTGAGATATTGGCCCAGGCCTACCTTTTGAAGGAAAGGTCAGATACGGAAAACATATGTTTTTTCGGGTTCCCCAGCCTCTGGGGATCCTCGGTATATGTATACATTTCGAATTTGAGGTCAATTTCACATTTTGAGTTTTCATCCTTAATTGTCTTATTTGCCAACAATTGTGATATTGGCCCCGGCCTACCTTTTGAAGGAAAGGTTGAATATGGAAAACACATGTTTTTTCGGGTTCCCCAACCTGTGGGGAACCTGAGTATATACATACATTTCGAATTTGAGGTCAGTTTCACATTTTGCATTTTCATGCTTAATTGGCTTATTTGCCAACAATTGAGATATTGGCCCAGGCCTACCTTTTGAAGGAAAGGTTGGATACAGAAAACACATGTTTTTTCGGGTTCCCCAACCTGTGGGGAACCTGGGTATATGCATACATTTCGAATGTGAGGTCAGTTTCACATTTTGAGTTTTCATGCTTAATTGGCCATTTGCAAACATATGCGATATATGCGAAGGCCTACCTTTTGAAGGAAAGGTTGGATATGGAAAACACATGTTTTTTCGGGTTCCCCAACCTGTAGGGAACCTGAGTATATGCTTACATTTGAATTTGAGGTCAGTTTCACATTTTGAGTTTTCATCCTTAATTGGCTTATTTGCCAACAATTGTGATACTGGCCCAGGCCTACCTTTGAAAGGAAAGGTTGGATATGGAAAACACATGTTTTTTCGGGTTCCCCAACCTTTGGGGAACCTGACTATATGCATACATTTCGAATTTGAGGTCAGTTTCACATTTTGAGTTTTCACCCTTAATTGGCTTATTTGCCAACAATTGAGATATTGGTCCAGGCCTACCTTTTGAAGGAAAGGTCAGATACAGAAAACACATGTCTTTTCGGGTTCCCCAACCTGTAGGGAACCTGACTCTATGCATACATTTCGAATTTGAGGTCAGTTTCACATTTTGAGTTTTCATGCTTAATTGGCCATTTGCAAACATATGCGATATATGCCCAGGCCTACCTTTTGAAGGAAAGGTCAGATACGGAAAACACATGTTTTTTCGGGTTCCCCAACCTGTAGGGAACCTGAGTATATGCCTACATTTGAATTTGAGGTCAGTTTCACCTTTTCAGTTTTCATGCTTAATTGACCATTTGCAAACATATGCGATATTGGCCCAGGCCTACCTTTTGAAGGAAAGGTCAGATACGGAAAACACATGTTTTTTCGGGTTCCCCAACCTGTGGGCAACCTGAGTATATGCATACATTTGAATTTGAGGTCAGTTTCACATTTTGAGTTTTCACCCTTAATTGGCTTATTTGCCAACAATTGTGATATTTGCCCAGGCCTACCTTTTGAAGGAAAGGTTGGATATGGAAAACACATGTTTTTTCGGGTTCCCCAACCTGTAGGGAACCTGAGTATATGCTTACATTTGAATTTGAGGTCAGTTTCACATTTTGAGTTTTCATCCTTAATTGGCTTATTTGCCAACAATTGTGATACTGGCCCAGGCCTACCTTTGAAAGGAAAGGTTGGATATGGAAAACACATGTTTTTTCGGGTTCCCCAACCTTTGGGGAACCTGACTATATGCATACATTTCGAATTTGAGGTCAGTTTCACATTTTGAGTTTTCACCCTTAATTGGCTTATTTGCCAACAATTGAGATATTGGTCCAGGCCTACCTTTTGAAGGAAAGGTCAGATACAGAAAACACATGTCTTTTCGGGTTCCCCAACCTGTAGGGAACCTGACTCTATGCATACATTTCGAATTTGAGGTCAGTTTCACATTTTGAGTTTTCATGCTTAATTGGCCATTTGCAAACATATGCGATATATGCCCAGGCCTACCTTTTGAAGGAAAGGTCAGATACGGAAAACACATGTTTTTTCGGGTTCCACAACCTGTAGGGAACCTGAGTATATGCCTACATTTGAATTTGAGGTCAGTTTCACCTTTTCAGTTTTCATGCTTAATTGACCATTTGCAAACATATGCGATATTGGCCCAGGCCTACCTTTTGAAGGAAAGGTCAGATACGGAAAACACATGTTTTTTCGGGTTCCCCAACCTGTGGGAAACCTGAGTATATGCATACATTTGAATTTGAGGTCAGTTTCACATTTTGAGTTTTCACCCTTAATTGGCTTATTTGCCAACAATTGTGATATTTGCCCAGGCCTACCTTTTGAAGGAAAGGTGGGATATGGAAAACACATGTTTTTTCGGGTTCCCCAACCTGTGGGGAACCTGAGTATATGCATACATTTCGAATTTGAGGTCAGTTTCACATTTTGAGTTTTCATCCTTAATTGGCTTATCCGCCAAAAATTACTGGCCCAGGCCTACCTTTTGAAGGAAAGGTCAGATACAGAAAACACATGTCTTTTCGGGTTCCCCAACTTGTAGGGAACCTGAGTATATGCCTACATTTGAATTTGAGGTCAGTTTAACATTTTGAGTTTTCATCCTTAATTGGCTTATTTGGCAACAATTGAGATATTGGCCAAGGCCTACCGTTTGAAAGAAAGGTCAGATACGGAAAACACATGTTTTTTCGGGTTCCCCAACCTGTAGGGAACCTGAGTATATGCTTACATTTGAATTTGAGGTCAGTTTCACATTTTCAGTTTTCATGCTTAATTTGCCATTTGCAAACATATGCGATATAGGCCCAGGCCTACCTTTTGAAGGAAAGGTCATATACGGAAAACACATGTTTCTTCGGGTTCCCCAACCTGTAGGGAACCTGAGTATATGCATACATTTGGAATTTGAGGTCAGTTTTACATTTTGAGTTTTCATCCTTAATTGGCTTATCTGCCAACAATTGTGATATTGGCCCAGGACTACCTTTTTGAAGGAAAGGTAGGATATGGAAAACACATGTTTTTTCGGGTTCCCCAACCTGTGGGGAACCTGAGTATATGCATATATTTGAATTTGAGGTCAGTTTCACATTTTGAGTTTTCATGCTTAATTGGCCATTTGCAAACATATGCGATATAGGCCCAGGCCTACATTTTGAAGGAAAGGTCAGATACGGAAAACACATTTTTTTTCGGGTTCCCCAACCTGTAGGGAACCTGAGTATATGGCTACATTTGAATTTGAGGTCAGTTTCACATTTTGAGTTTTCATGCTTAATTGGCTTATTTGCCAACAATTGAGATATTGGCCCAGGCCTACCTTTTGAAGGAAAGATCAGATACGGAAAACAGATGTTTTTTCGGGTTCCCCAGCCTCTGGGGATCCTCGGTATATGTATACATTTCGAATTTGAGGTCAATTTCACATTTTGAGTTTTCATCCTTAATTGTCTTATTTGCCAACAATTGTGATATTGGCCCAGGCCTACCTTTTGAAGGAAAGGTCGGATACGGAAAACACATGTTTTTTCGGGTTCCCCAACCTGTGGGGAACCTGAGTATATGCATACATTTCGAATTTGAGGTCAGTTTCACATTTTGCATTTTCATGCTTAATTGGCTTATTTGCCAACAATTGAGATATTGGCCCAGGCCTACCTTTTGAAGGAAAGGTTGGATACAGAAAACACATGTTTTTTTGGGTTCCCCAACCTGTGGGGAACCTGGGTATATGCATACATTTCGAATTTGAGGTCAGTTTCACATTTTGAGTTTTCATGCTTAATTGGCCATTTGCAAACATATGCGATATATGCGCAGGCCTACCTTTTGAAGGAAAGGTCAGATACGGAAAACATATGTTTTTCCGGGTTCCCCAACCTGTAGGGAACCTGAGTATATGCTTACATTTGAATTTGAGGTCAGTTTCACATTTTGAGTTTTCATCCTTAATTGGCTTATTTGCCAACAATTGTGATATTGGCCCAGGCCTACCTTTTGAAGGAAAGGTTGGATATGGAAAACACATGTTTTTTCGGGTTCCCCAACCTGTGGGGAACCTGACTATATGCATACATTTCGAATTTGAGGTCAGTTTCACATTTTGAGTTTTCACCCTTAATTGGCTTATTTGCCAACAATTGAGATATTGGTCCAGGCCTACCTCTTGAAGGAAAGGTCAGATACGGAAAACACATGTTTTTTCGGGTTCCCCAATCTGTGGGCAACCTGAGTATATGCATACATTTGGAATTTGAGGTCAGTTTTACATTTTGAGTTTTCATCCTTAATTGGCTTATCTGCCAACAATTGTGATATTGGCCCAGGACTACCTTTTGAAGGAACGTCAGATCCGTAAACATTTTTTTTCGGTTCCCCACCTGTTTATGGAACTAGTATATGCCTACATTTGAATTTGAGGTCATTTCCACCTTTCAGTTTTCATGCTTAATTGACCATTTGCAAACATATCGATATTGTCCCAGGCCTACCTTTTGAAGGAAAGGTCCAGATATACGAAAACACATGTTTTTTCGGTTCCCCACCTGTGGGAAGACGAGTATATGCATAAATTTTCATTTGAGGTCATTCAATTTTGAGTTTCACCCATTAATTGGCTTATTTGCCAACAATTTTGTATATTGCCCAGGCTACCTTTTGAAGGAAAGGTTGATATGGAAAACACAATGTTTTTTCGGTTCCCCAACCTGTGGGTAACCTGAGTATATGCATACATTTGAATTTGAGGTCAGTTTCACATTTTGAGTTTTCATGCTTAATTGGCCATTTGCAAACATATGCGATATAGGCCCAGGCCTACATTTTGAAGGAAAGGTCAGATACGGAAAACACATTTTTTTTCGGGTTCCCCAACCTGTAGGGAACCTGAGTATATGCCTACATTTGAATTTGAGGTCAGTTTCACATTTTGAGTTTTCATCCTTAATTGTCTTATTTGCCAACAATTGTGATATTGGCCCAGGCCTACCTTTTGAAGGAAAGGTCGGATACGGAAAACACATGTTTCTTCGGGGTCCCCAACCTGTAGGGAACCTGAGTATATGCATACATTTGGAATTTGAGGTCAGTTTTACATTTTGAGTTTTCATCCTTAATTGGCTTATCTGCCAACAATTGTGATATTGGCCCAGGACTACCTTTTGAAGGAAAGGTTGGATATGGAAAACACATGTTTTTTCGGGTTCCCCAACCTGTGGGGAACCTGAGTATATGCATATATTTGAATTTGAGGTCAGTTTCACATTTTGAGTTTTCATGCTTAATTGGCCATTTGCAAACATATGCGATATAGGCCCAGGCCTACATTTTGAAGGAAAGGTCAGATACGGAAAACACATTTTTTTTCGGGTTCCCCAACCTGTAGGGAACCTGAGTATATGGCTACATTTGAATTTGAGGTCAGTTTCACATTTTGAGTTTTCATGCTTAATTGGCTTATTTGCCAACAATTGAGATATTGGCCCAGGCCTACCTTTTGAAGGAAAGATCAGATACGGAAAACAGATGTTTTTTCGGGTTCCCCAGCCTCTGGGGATCCTCGGTATATGTATACATTTCGAATTTGAGGTCAATTTCACATTTTGAGTTTTCATCCTTAATTGTCTTATTTGCCAACAATTGTGATATTGGCCCCGGCCTACCTTTTGAAGGAAAGGTTGAATATGGAAAACACATGTTTTTTCGGGTTCCCCAACCTGTGGGGAACCTGAGTATATGCATACATTTCGAATTTGAGGTCAGTTTCACATTTTGCATTTTCATGCTTAATTGGCTTATTTGCCAACAATTGAGATATTGGCCCAGGCCTACCTTTTGAAGGAAAGGTTGGATACAGAAAACACATGTTTTTTCGGGTTCCCCAACCTGTAGGGAACCTGGGTATATGCATACATTTCGAATTTGAGGTCAGTTTCACATTTTGAGTTTTCATGCTTAATTGGCCATTTGCAAACATATGCGATATATGCGCAGGCCTACCTTTTGAAGGAAAGGTCAGATACGGAAAACATATGTTTTTCCGGGTTCCCCAACCTGTAGGGAACCTGAGTATATGCTTACATTTGAATTTGAGGTCAGTTTCACATTTTGAGTTTTCATCCTTAATTGGCTTATTTGCCAACAATTGTGATACTGGCCCAGGCCTACCTTTGAAAGGAAAGGTTGGATATGGAAAACACATGTTTTTTCAGGTTCCCCAACCTGTGGGGAACCTGACTATATGCATACATTTCGAATTTGAGGTCAGTTTCACATTTTGAGTTTTCACCCTTAATTGGCTTATTTGCCAACAATTGAGATATTGGTCCAGGCCTACCTCTTGAAGGAAAGGTCAGATATGGAAAACACATGTCTTTTCGGGTTCCCCAACCTGTAGGGAACCTGACTATATGCATACATTTCAAATTTGAGGTCAGTTTCACATTTTGAGTTTTTATGCTTAATTGGCCATTTGCAAACATATGCGATATATGCCCAGGCCTACCTTTTGAAGGAAAGGTCAGATACGGAAAACACATGTTTTTTTCGGGTTCCCCAACCTGTAGGGAACCTGAGTATATGCCTACATTTGAATTTGAGGTCAGTTTCACCTTTTCAGTTTTCATGCTTAATTGACCATTTGCAAACATATGCGATATTGGCCCAGGCCTACCTTTTGAAGGAAAGGTCAGATACGGAAAACACATGTTTTTTCGGGTTCCCCAACCTGTGGGGAACC
>NW_024099092.1:0-22972 GCF_016545835.1 Crotalus tigris
AACTTACCTCACAGCATAGGAGGCGCCATCACAGCCAAAGGGTAATAGGGCTTGAGCTGCAGACATTTTCTTGCTGTCTTGGTTCTTCTTTTTTCTTTCTTCGCCTTTCTTTCTTCCTTCGCCGTGTCTCTTCTGAGGAACATTTGGCAACAGGGTGCAAATGTTCCTCCCCTCAATCTCAGGGACTCTAAAGCTACAAAAGCTTTTATAGATCAACGGCCACACTTAGCATTAAAAAGGGCCGTTGAGGCTTTCTTTCTGGTTCTAAGAACCATCGCCATGGCCAGAATTATGCCAGGCAAGAAAGGTATAAAATCTATAATGGATCAACAGCCACACCTAGCATTAAAAAGGGCCATTGAGGTTTTCTTTTGGTTCTAAGAACCATCGCCATGGCTAGAATTATGCCAGGCAAGAAAGGTATAAAATCTCTTATCCATCAATGGCCACACTTAGAATTAAAAAGGTCCATTGAAACTTTTTTTCTGATTCTCAGATCGATCGCCATGGCTAAAATTACGCCAGGCAGAAAACTATAAAATCTATGATTAATCACTGGCCACGTTGGTCATTTAAATGGGCCACTGAGAGGTTTTCTTTCTGGTTCTAAGAAACATAGCCATGGCTAAATTTACACCAGGCAGAAAACAATAAAATCTATTATCAATCAATGCCACACCTAGAATTAAAAGGTCCCTTGAAACTTTCTTTCTGGTTCTAAGAACCGTTGCCAGGGCTTAATTTATGCCAGGCAAGAAAGATATAAAATCAACTATCTACAAGATCGTATTCATTCTTGATTTCCATTCCTTCTTCTTGTACTTTTACCATCAAAGCTGATTCTTCTGTCTTCTAAGATGCTGTAGTACATGCCTTTGAAATAAAAAAAAAATCAACGTTACTTCAGCTGCCACTGAGGTTTTACACCTAAGAAGGCACAATACACTGTGGTTACTATTACCTCAGATGCAGGTGTTACCCCTACTTACCTAGGAAAAATGGACCATCAATTTTTTTTGCTGGGGGGGGGGACCATTGACCTCCCTCCATATCATAAAACTTTGAAGAATACAACTTACCTCACAGCGTAGGAGGCGCCATCACAGCCAAAGGCTAATAGGGCTTGAACTGGAGACATTGTCGTGCTGTCTTGGTTCTTCTTTTTTCTTTCTTCGCCTTTGTTTCTTCCTCCGTGTCTCTTCTGAGGAACATTTGGCAAACAGGTGTGCAAATGTTCCTCCCCTCAATCTCAGGGACTCTAAAGCTATAAAATCTTTTATAGATCAACGGCCACACCTAGTATTAAAAAGGGCCGTTGAGGCTTTCTTTCTGGTTCTAAGAATCATCGCCATGGCCATAATTATGCCAGGCAGAAAACTATAAAATCTATAATCAATCAACAGCCACACTGGTCATTTAAAAAGGCCGTTGTAATTTCCTTTCTGGTTCTAAGAACCATCACCGTGGCTAGAATTACGCCAGGCAGAAAACTGTAAAATCTATAATCAATCAACAGCTGTGTCTAGCATTTAAAAGGGCTGTTGGGGAAGTTTCCTTTCTGGTTCTAAAAACCATTGCCGTGGCTAAATTTACAGCTGGCAAGAAAAGTATTAAATCTATTATCTACAGTTCAGTTTTGATTTATGTGGTGAAGTAGCATTCTTGATATTCATTCTTGCGTTCCATTCCTTCTTCCTCCATTTTCATCTTCTGTCTTCTAAGATGGTGTAGCAGAAGTCTTTGAGTTAAAAAAAATAGTATTACTTCAGCTGCCCCTGGAGTTTTACTCCGAAGAATGCACAAAGTACAGTGGTTACTATTACCTCAAGTGCAAGTGTTACCTTTCCTTATCTAGGCATAATGCAGAGGGTCCCAACCATTTGGGCACCAGGGAATGGTGCCATGGATAAAGGGTTTCCGCGGACCAGAGGGGGTATGGTTTTGAATACCTGCATCCTGAGGATGGAGTTTGCTTGTTTGTGTGGCCTGCTTGGTGGCATGGTGCGGTCCAGTGCTGGTCCACAGACTGAGGGTTGAGGACCCGTGGCATAATAGATCAACAAGTAGTGGAAGACCACCCACCTCCCTCCATATCCTTTGAAGAATACAAGACTCAACTAAACTTACCACACAGTGTAGGAGGCTCCATCACAGCCAAAGGCTAATAGGGCTTGAGCTGGAGACATTTTCTTGCTGTCTTGGTCTTCTTTTTTCTTTCTTCGCTTTTGTTTCTTCTTCTGCTGTGCACTGCAAGGGTTGTCTCTTTTGAGGAACATTTGTCAGCAAGAGTGCACTTGCTCTCCACTCAGTCTGCAAAGCTAAAAAAACTATAAAATCTTTTATAGATCAACAGCCACACCTAGCATTAGAAAAGGACTGTTGAGGTTTTATTTCAGGTTCTGAAAACCATTACCATGGCTAAAATTATGCCAGGCAAGAAAACCATAAAGTTTATAATCTATCAACAGCCATGCCTAGCTTTAAAAGGGGCCATTGAGAGTTCCCCCCCCCCCCCCAGTTCTAAGAACCATTGCCATGGCTAAATTTACGCCTGGCAACAAACATTTAAAACTTTATTATCTACAATTCAGTTGTGATTGAGTTGGTGAAGTAGCATTCTTGATGGATACCATATTCATTCTTGTGTTCTATTCCTTCTTCCTCCATTTTCACCATCAACACTGCAGGCTGGCAGCTGAGTCTTCTATCTTCTAAGATGGTGTAGTAGAAGCCTTTGAGGTAAAAAAAATAGTATTACTTCAGTTGCCCCTGGAGTTTTACTCCTAAGAATGCACAAAGTATAGTGGTTACTATTACCTCAGATGCAGGTGTTACCGTTCCTTATCTAGGTATAATGCAGAGGTTCCCAACTGTTTGGGCACCAGGGAATGGTGCCGTGGATAAAGGGTTTCCGCGGACCAGAGGGGGGGGGGGTGTTGAATACCTGCATCCTGAGGATGGAGCTTTGCTTGTTTGTGTGGCCCACTTGCTGGCATGCTGCAGTCCGGTGCTGGTCCACAGACCAGGGATTGGGGAGCCCTGGCATAACGGATCAAGAAGTAGGGAAGACCACCCACCTCCCTCCATATCCTTTGAAGAATACAAGACTAAACTAAACTTATCTCACAGCGTAGGAGGCGCCCTTACAGCCAAAGGCTAATAGGGCTTGAGCTGGAGACATTTTCTTGCTGTCTTGGTCTTCTTTTTTCTTTCTTTGCTTTTGTGTCTTCCTCTGCTGTGCACAGCAAGGGTTGTCCCTTTCGAAGAACATTTGTCAGCAAGAGTGCACTTGTTTCTCCACTCAGACTGCAAAACTAAAAAAACTATAAAATCTTTTGTAGATCAACAACCACACCTAGCATTAGAAAAGGGCTGTTGAGGATTTATTTCAGGTTCTGAAAACCATTGCCATGGCTAAAATTATGCCAGGCAAGAAAACCATAAAGTCTATAATCTATCAGCAGCCATGCCTAGCTTTAAAAGGGGCCATTGAGAGTCCCCCCCCCCCCAGTTCTAAGAACCATCGCCATGGCTAAATTTATGCCTGGCAACAAACATTTAAAACTTTATTATCTACAGCTCAGTTGTGATTGAGTTGGTGAAGTAGCATTCTTGATGGAGACCATATTCATTCTTGTGTTCTATTCCTTCTTCCTCCATTTTCACCATCAACACTGCAGGCTGGCAGCTGAGTCTTCTATCTTCTAAGATGGTGTAGTAGAAGCCTTTGAGTTAAAAAAAATAGTATTACTTCAGTTGCCCCTGGAGTTTTACTCCTAAGAATGCACAAAGTATAGTGGTTACTATTACCTCAGATGCAGGTGTTACCGTTCCTTATCTAGGTATAATGCAGAGGTTCCCAACTGTTTGGGCACCAGGGAATGGTGCCGTGGATAAAGGGTTTCCGCGGACCAGAGGGGGGGGGGTGTTGAATACCTGCATCCTGAGGATGGAGCTTTGCTTGTTTGTGTGGCCCACTTGCTGGCATGCTGCAGTCCGGTGCTGGTCCACAGACCAGGGATTGGGGAGCCCTGGCATAACGGATCAAGAAGTAGGGAAGACCACCCACCTCCCTCCATATCCTTTGAAGAATACAAGACTAAACTAAACTTATCTCACAGCGTAGGAGGCGCCCTTACAGCCAAAGGCTAATAGGGCTTGAGCTGGAGACATTTTCTTGCTGTCTTGGTCTTCTTTTTTCTTTCTTTGCTTTTGTGTCTTCCTCTGCTGTGCACAGCAAGGGTTGTCCCTTTCGAAGAACATTTGTCAGCAAGAGTGCACTTGTTTCTCCACTCAGACTGCAAAACTAAAAAAACTATAAAATCTTTTGTAGATCAACAGCCACACCTAGCATTAGAAAAGGGCTGTTGAGGATTTATTTCAGGTTCTGAAAACCATTGCCATGGCTAAAATTATGCCAGGCAAGAAAACCATAAAGTCTATAATCTATCAGCAGCCATGCCTAGCTTTAAAAGGGGCCATTGAGAGTCCCCCCCCCCAGTTCTAAGAACCATCGCCATGGCTAAATTTATGCCTGGCAACAAACATTTAAAACTTTATATCTACAATTCAGTTGTGATTGAGTTGGTGAAGTAGCATTCTTGATGGAGACCATATTCATTCTTGTGTTCTATTCCTTATTCCTCCATTTTCACCATCAACACTGCAGGCTGGCAGCTGAGTCTTCTATCTTCTAAGATGGTGTAGTAGAAGCCTTTGAGTTAAAAAAAATAGTATTACTTCAGTTGCCCCTGGAGTTTTACTCCGAAGAATGCACAAAGTATAGTGGTTACTATTACCTCAGATGCAGGTGTTACCGTTCCTTATCTAGGTATAATGCAGAGGTTCCCAACTGTTTGGGCACCAGGGAATGGTGCCGTGGATAAAGGGTTTCCGCAGACCAGAGGGGGGGGGTGTTGAATACCTGCATCCTGAGGATGGAGCTTTGCTTGTTTGTGTGGCCCACTTGCTGGCATGCTGCAGTCCGGTGCTGGTCCGCAGACCAGGGATTGGGGAGCCCTGGCATAACGGATCAAGAAGTAGGGAAGACCACCCACCTCCCTCCATATCCTTTGAAGAATACAAGACTAAACTAAACTTATCTCACAGCGTAGGAGGCGCCCTGACAGCCAAAGGCTAATAGGGTTTGAGCTGGAGACATTTTCTTGCTGTCTTGGTCTTCTTTTTTCTTTCTTTGCTTTTGTGTCTTCCTCTGCTGTGCACAGCAAGGGTTGTCCCTTTCGAAGAACATTTGTCAGCAAGAGTGCACTTGTTTCTCCACTCAGACTGCAAAACTAAAAAAACTATAAAATCTTTTGTAGATCAACAGCCACACCTAGCATTAGAAAAAGGCTGTTGCGGATTTATTTCAGGTTCTGAAAACCATTGCCATGGCTAAAATTATGCCAGGCAAGAAAACCATAAAGTCTATAATCTATCAGCAGCCATGCCTAGCTTTAAAAGGGGCCATTGAGAGTTCCCCCCCCCCCAGTTCTAAGAACCATCGCCATGGCTAAATTTATGCCTGGCAACAAACATTTAAAACTTTATTATCTACAGCTCAGTTGTGATTGAGTTGGTGAAGTAGCATTCTTGATGGAGACCATATTCATTCTTTTATTCCATTCCTTCTTTCTCCATTTTCACCATCAACACTGCAGGCTGACAACTGTGTCTTCTGTTTTCTAAGATGGTATAGTAGACGCCTTTGAGATTAAAAAAAAATATCAATGTTACATCAGCTGCCCCTGGAGTTTTACTCCTCAGAATGCACAATACACAATGGTTACTATTAGCTCAGATGCAGGTGTTACCATTCCTTATCTAGGCATAATGCAGAGGTTCCCAACCTTTTGGGCACCAAGGACCGGTGCCGTGGAGAAAGGTTTTCTGTAGACCAGAGGGGGTGTGGTTTTGAATACTGCCTGAATCTTGAGGATGGAGCTTTGCTTATTTGTGTGGCCCACTTGCTGGCATGCTGCGGACCAGTGATGGTCCACCGACCAGGGGTTGGGGACCCCTGGCATAACGGATCATCCGCCTCCCTCCATACCCTGAGACTTTGAAGAATACAAGACTCAACTAAACTTACCTCACAGTGTAGGAGGTGCCATCACAGCCAAAGGCTTGAGCTGGAGACATTTTCTTGCTATCTTGGTTCTACTTTCTTTCTTCTTCTTTCTCTTTGGTTTCTTCCTCTGCCATGCCCAGCATGCGTCGTCTCTTTCGAGGAACCTTTGGCAGAAGAGCGCAACTTGTTCCTCCGCTCAATCTGCAAAGCTAGGAAACTATAAAATCTTGTATAGATCAACGGCCACACCTAGCATTAGAAAGGGGCCATTGAGGTTTCCTTTCTGGTTCTAAGAACCATCGTCATGGCTAAAATAATGCCAGCCAGAAAACTATAAAATCTATTATAGATCAACAGCCACACCTAGCATTAAGAAGGGCCATTGAGGTTTTCTTTCTGGTTGTAAGAACCATCACCATTGGCTAGAATTATGCCAGGCACAAATCTATAAAATCTATTATTAATCACCGGCCACACTGATCATTTAAATGGGCCGCTGAGGTTTCCTTTCTGGTTCTAAGAACCATCACCATGGCTAAAATTATGCTAGGGAAGAAAGGTGTGAAATCAAATATCAATCATAATACCAGGTAGCAGCCAGAATATATAATGAAAACTCTTTAATTTCACAATAAATTCAAAGACCTAACCATAGTTACAGTTGGGAAACTGACTATCCTAGACCCGGGATAGGCAACCTTGGCTCTTTTATGACTCGTGGACTTCAACTCCCAGAATTCCTGAGCCAGCCATTCTGGCTCAGGAATTCTGGGAGTTGAAGTACACGAGTCATAAAAGAGCCAAGGTTGCCTACCCCTGTCGTAGACCAAGCACTGTCCAAAAACATTAATAAATTTCTAGGAGCCTGTCACTCTGACAAATTAGCCATGAATAGACAGACAGAAACAATATGTACCCACTTTGCAAAAAAGACAACACCTCTTCACCAGCAATCCACACTGAGATATGCCTAGATTAACACTATGATTAACATCAGACCAGCAATCAAGAAGTAAACAATGTCCTAATCAAGGAACTGCCAAAGACGCTAACAACAAATAGCACAACAAAGAACCTCCAAGACCATTTTTTTCAAAAACTGCTAAAGCAAGCCTTAGGGCAGTGATGGCGAACCTTTTAGATCTTTTAGAGTGTCCAAAAGCCACCCTGCCCCAGCTCTCGCCCGCCCGCCTCCCCATCCCTCTCTGCCATCCCGCAGGGCCACCTACCGCCTCCATGGCCCGTCGCAGATCTCCCAGGTAGTCCTGCAGTGCCATGGCAGCCACGCCTTCTGCCTGCGCCCCACAGCATCATCTGCATGCGACAGGGTGCGAGGGCGGAGTCTTGTCCCCACTGCCTGGCTGCCATGTCCTTGGCTGGGCTGCTGCGCACGGGCCACACCCAGGGGTGATTCTCCTCCGGGGGTCTGCTGGAGAAGAGGGGGCCGCGGGGGGAGGTGGGGCTGGGGCCAAGGCGCGCGTGCCCATAGAGAGGGCTCAGAGTGCCACCTCTGTCCCACGTGCCATAGGTTCGTCACCACTGCCTTCGGGTAAATTTCAGCAAGGCCCAAACAGTACTGGCCAGGCTTCCTCAATTTCATGATACACCGAAGAGTGAATTAAACCATCTGTCTTACTGTTGATGTCTTCGTCTACAGGTCATTTTGGAATTGTGCCTTGAAAGTCAGCATTACTTCAGTTGGAACTGGGGTTTTACTCCTAAGAATGCACAGACACAGGGGTTACCCTTACTTACCTAGGCATTACTGGAAGACCATCCACCTCCCTCCATATCCTAAAGCAGGGGTCTCCAAACCTGGCCCTTTTATGACTTGTGGACTTCAATTCCCAGCATGCTGGCTGAGGAATTCTGGGAGTTGAAGTCCACAAGTCATAAAAGGGCCAAGTTTGGAGACCCCTGTCCTAAAGCTTTAAAGAATATAAGACTCAACTAAACATACCTCTCAGCGTAGAGGGTGCCATCACAGCTGAAGACTAAGAGGGCTTGCGCTGGAGACATTTTCTTGCTCTTTTTTTCTTCTTTTTTCTTCTTTCTCCTTTGTTTCTTCCTCAGTCGTGCCCAGCAACGTTGTCTCTTTCGAAGAATATTTGGTAGAAGAGTGCACTTCCTCTGCTCAGTCTGCAAAGCTACAAAACTATAACATCTTTTACAGATCAATGGCCAACCTAACATTAAAAAGGGCCATTGATGTTTTCTTTTTGGTTCTATGAACCATTGCCAAGGCTAAATTTCCAGACCAACAATCAAGAAGTAAACAATACCCTACTCAAGGAGCTGCCAAAGAAGCTAACAACACATAGCGCAACAAACAACCTCCAAGACCATTTTCGCTAACACTGAAAGGAGCCACTAGAACAGTGATGGTGAACCTTTTAGAGACCGAGTGCCCAAAAACTTGCCCCGACCCCGCTCCACCCCTCCATCCCCACCCCCCACCCCCCACCCCCCCGCCCACAGGACCACTTACCACCTCCATGGCCCTCCGCAGATTGCCCAGGCAGCCCAGCAGCACTATGGCAGCCACGCCCTCTGCCCGCGCCCTGCAGCATCCGCTGCATGATGGGGTGTGAGGGCAGAGTCTTGTCTACGCTGCCTGGCTGCCATGTCCTTGGCTGCGCTGCTCCGTGTGGGCCACGCTCGAGGGCGAGTCTCCTTCAGGGGAGCTGCTGGAGAGGAGGGGGTCGCAGGGGGAGGCAAGGCTGGGGCAACAGCACATGTGCCCACAGAGAGGGCTCCGAGTGCCATAGGTTCGCCACCACTGCACTAGAACAAACTGGGAACAAACTGCACTACAACAGGGGTGTCAAATTGCCGGCCCATGGACCGGACAGGTCACGTGGAAGCCACGCCCACCCCCTTGCCGGCAAGGGCAAAACCAGCCCGATGCGTTGCATGACGTCACATGACGTCACGAGTTTGGACATGCTTGGTCTACAAGAAAACCGCCAAGCTCAGAGAGCACCAAAGACACCTCATTTCAACTGTTACCCACAAATATTCTTCTTTATTGGTATTCCTCATATTAAAATGCATCACCAGGTTTACTTTTGCTTCTAAGAAGTCTGGCTAGTATTGACATTATTTCCAAGGGTGTGAAGGTGGGAGGGAGGTGATCCCAAAGGATTCCCTTCCGGCTTGAGTCTCACTGAGGGAGTCCTCAGGTACTGGAGGAGGCTGGTATCTGTCTGATTCTAAGATCTACAGCCAATAGCTAAAATTGTCTTGGGTCAGAAATTTTTTTGCTACTTTTTAGGCATGTTTGTCACACTTATGACTGCTCTTTTTACCCTTGATACTTTGTAATGTTTAAAAAAAAACTTTGCTAAAGCAAGTCTTAAGATAAACTTTAGCAAGACCCAAAGATTTTTACAGTAGTTAACATGTTGCAAACAGTATCTGCCAGGCTTCCTCACTTTCATAATACACTGGAGAGTGAATTAAACCATCTGTCTTACTGTTGATGTCTTCTTCTTCGTCTACATGGATTCATACCTTTGAAATTAAAAAAAAAAAAATCAACATCACCAAATGACCATGGATGTTCAGAGGTTAGAAAAGCAATCAGTCAAAGGGGTTTTATGTGTTTTATCCTACTTGTCAAAGAAGGCAAGATACAATAACTTGTAACATTGCTCCCTTAAGCCACTAGCCTGTTTTCTACATGTTTTGCTTCTTTTAAGGCAGAGGTCTTCAAACTTAACCCTTTTATGACTTGTGGATTGGCCCGCTGGCTGAGGAATTCTGGGAGTTGAAGTCCACAAGTCATAAAAGGGCCATGTTTGAAGACCCCTGGACTTCAACTCCCAGAATTCCTCAGCCAGGCACGCTAGCTGAGGAATTCTGGGAATTGAAATACAGAAGTCATAAAAGGGCCACATTTGAAGACCCTTGGACTTCAATTCCCAAAATTCCTGAGCCAGCCATGTTGAGGGGAAAGGGAAGTTTCCAAGCTGAGCCATGCTGGATCGGGAATTCTGGGAGTTGAAGTTCACAAGTTATAAAAGAGCCAAGGCTGCCTACCCCTGCACTAGTTTCTTGTCTTGTTAACTTGTTAAACTATAGGGTTTCCTGCCTGAGCAGAGGGTTGGACTAGATGACCTCTAAGATCCCTTCCAACTTTATTATTATATATTTTACTTTTAGGGGCTTGTGCGTTGATTAAAATTACCTCAGATTCCAAAAAAATTACTTTATTCCTGAGAGCAAAATCAATTCCTGAGATAATTTTACCTTTAAAGCTAATTTTAACTCCTATTCACCTTTAAGAATTTAAGAACTTAAATTCTTGGCTAAAATTACCCCAGGAATTCACTTTATTCCTAAGAGGAAAGTCAGTTCCTGAGATAATTTTACCTTTCAAGCTAATTTTAAATCCTATTCACCTTTGCTGGTTTGGTCCCTTTAAAAAGGACATGGCTGAGATTAGCTCAGGTTCCATCAAAATTTTATTCTAAGAACTTGAATTCTTGGCTAAAATTACCCCAGGAATTCACTTTATTCCTAAGAGGAAAGTCAGTTCAAGAGATAATTTTACCTTTCAAGCTAATTTTAACTCCTATTCACCTTTGCTGGTTTGGTCCCTTTAAAAAGGACATGGCTGAGATTAGCTCAGGTTCCATCAAAATTTTATTCTAAGAACTTGAATTCTTGGCTAAAATTACCCCAAGAATTCACTTTATTCCTAAGAAGAAAGTCAGTTCCTGAGATAATTTTACCTTTCAAGCTAATTTTAACTCCTATTCACCTTTGCTGGTTTGGTCCCTTTAAAAAAGACATGGCTGAGATTAGCTCAGGTTCCATCAAAATTTTATTCTAAGAACTTGAATTCTTGGCTAAAATTACCCCAAGAATTCACTTTATTCCTAAGAAGAAAGTCAGTTCCTGAGATAATTTTACCTTTAAAGCTAATTTTAAATCCTATTCACCTTTGCTGGTTTGGTCCCTTTAAAAAGGACATGGCTGAGATTAGCTCAGGTTCCATTAAAATTTTATTCTAAGAACTTGAATTCTTGGCTAAAATTACCCCAAGAATTCACTTTATTCCTAAGAAGAAAGTCAGTTCCTGAGATAATTTTACCTTTAAAGCTAATTTTAAATCCTATTCACCTTTGCTGGTTTGGTCCCTTTAAAAAGGACATGGCTGAGATTAGCTCAGGTTCCATCAAAATTTTATTTTAAGAACTTGAATTCTTGGCTCAAATTACCCCAAGAATTCACTTTATTCCTAAGAAGAAAGTCAGTTCCTGAGATAATTTTACCTTTAAAGCTAATTTTAAATCCTATTCACCTTTGCTGGTTTGGTCCCTTTAAAAAGGACATGGCTGAGATTAGCTCAGGTTCCATCAAAAGTTTATTCTAAGAACTTGAATTCTTGGCTAAAATTACCCCAAGAATTCACTTTATTCCTAAGAGGAAAGTCAGTTACTGAGATAATTTTACCTTTCAAGCTAATTTTAAATCCTATTCACCTTTGCTGGTTTGGTCCCTTTAAAAAGGACATGGCTGAGATTAGCTCAGGGTCCATCAAAATTTTATTCTAAGAACTTGAATTCTTGGCTAAAATTACCCCAAGAATTCACTTTATTCCTAAGAGGAAAGTCAGTTCCTGAGATAATTTTACCTTTAAAGCTAATTTTAACTCCTATTCACCTTTGCTGGTTTGGTCCCTTTAAAAAAGACATGGCTGAGATTAGCTCAGGTTCCATTAAAATTTTATTTTAAGATCTTGAATTCTTGGCTAAAATTACCCCAAGAATTCACTTTATTCCTAAGAAGAAAGTCAGTTCCTGAGATAATTTTACCTTTCAAGCTAATTTTAAATCCTATTCACCTTTGCTGGTTTTGTCCCTTTAAAAAGGACATGGCTGAGATTAGCTCAGGTTCCATCAAAATTTTATTTTAAGAACTTGAATTCTTGGCTAAAATTACCCCAAGAATTCAATTTATTTCTAAGAAGAAAGTCAGTTCCTGAAATAATTTCACCTTTAAAGCTAATTTTAAATCCTATTCACCTTTGCTGGTTTGGTCCCTTTAAAAAGGACATGGCTGAGATTACCTCAGGTTCGAACAAAATTTTATTCTAAGAACTTGAATTCTTGCCTAAAATTACCCCAAGAATTCACTTTATTCCTAAGAGAGAAGTCAGTTCTTAAGATAATTTTACCTTTAAAGCTAAATTTGACCTTTGCTGGTTTGGTCCCTTTAAAAAGGACATGGCTGAGATTAGCGTTCGACCAAAATTTTAAGAACTTGACTAGTATTATTCTAAGACACAGCGGTTTGCGTTATTCCCCGAGCGAAAGACTGAGATAAGTATCTTTAGCGACCTATGGGTTTTGGAGTCCTTTAAATAAAACACTGTTGAGCTACCACTGGCGTTTTACTCGTAAGAATACACGCCGTGGTTAAAATTACCCCAGGTGCTATCCTGACTCCTCGAGAACAATAAGCTATTAATTAGCTAACGAACTCGCGCCCCCCTCCGCATCCCCAAAAGGTAAAAAAAAGTCTCCCCGACCTCGAGGACTTGAGCCGCGGGAGAGCCGGAGAGAGACATTTTTGCCCTCCGGCGCCCCGCAGAAAAAAGAAAAAGTCGGCGGGCTTCTCAAGCTGAGTGCAAAAAGAAAAGCTAGCGCGCTGCAGAGGCACGAGACGCCGCTATCGCCTCTCTTCTGAGGAAAAAGAGACGCGGTAGCGGCGTCGGCTGCCTCTGCAGCGCGCTCGTTTTTCTTTTTGCACTCAGCTTGAGAAGCCCGCCGACATTTTAAATGCCCCCGCCTCTCGGAGAGGGGAGAGGCCGCTCAGCCAATCCGAGGGAAGCGTTTCCGGAGCAGCCAATCACGAGCGAGATGGGCGTGCAGACAGGAGCCCGCGAGGCAGTCCGAGGGCGCTGGGCGGGAAAGGCGCGCGCTCTTTCCCGCCCAAACACAGGTGCGAACGCTGGGCTATTGTCCCAGCTCGCGCAGCGGTTGCCATGGAGACGGCCGCCGCGCGGGAAGCTGCTCATCACGGTCAGGTGTGCCTCGGCCCGCACAGGTGAAGATAATTAGACTGCGTAATGCCTCCTCCTCGAGCCTTCGCCCCGCCCGGGGACCCTTTGGACTACAAATCCCATTCGTCAGGCAGCCTTGTGCCTGAGAGGCTGCCTCCCACCACCCCCCTCGCCCGTTGCAAAGGCCCAGTTTTTAAAATATCCCCATCATTTTTGCAGCTGTGCTTTTTAGGATTGAGAGAACAGAGGGCGACTTGGGCTTCTACTGGATTACAAGTCCCATCAGCCACCTCTGGGGTGCTGATGGGGATCGTCCCTTCTTCCAACAGAGAACTTTATCTTGTTGAGCAGGAAAATGCTTAAAATGCTGTTTTAAAAAAAACTGAAAATTTTATAAATGCAAAATAAAATAAATATTACATGCAGAATTTAGGAGATGCTTTCCATTTTTTTTGCTGCAGAGAGATATTCTGTTAAATTCTAGTTGGAACTCCACGTCTCTTATTCTGTTGCTTTGCTTGGTTTATGCTTATGCTTATGCTCCCACCGCCTGTTTCCTGGGAGAGGGGAAGTTATTTATTTTATTAACGGTATTAACACCTTATTAATAGGGCCAGGGGAGGCCCGTTTGCTGCAACGCAGGCGCGGAAGAAGAAATCTGCTTCCAAAGTATAAAAAATAAATGCAGTTTATTTTGAAAATGTGTATAACCTATCGTTCCCTTCTAGGTTTATCATTTAAAGGATGGATAAAAGGGATGAGACGTGAGAAGTCGCAACTAATGGCTTTTATTATTTTGTTCGCCGTCCATCTAACTTTGTAGACCTTTGTCCAAAACAAGTCAGGGTTAGGAAGGGTAGGAGATTTCTTCCTTTCCTCTCCAGGTTGCCGTAAACAGCCCACCCACCGCCCAGAGGTAAGAGAAAGGAGAAAACTGGGAGAAAACAGGTAAGTTGTCCTTGAGGATTCCCCCCACCCTTTTTTTTTGGCACTTTCAGTGAGGTTAAGGTTTTTCCTTTTAAAGAGACAGGGATGGAAATGGAGTAAGGTTGGGAGCCCAGTAAAAACCCCAAGAGGAAGCGGGAAACAGGCTGCCCTATGTATGTTTCCTGGTAAAATACATGGGAAAATCCCATTGGAGGAAAATTCCACTTAGGGTTAGGGTTACGTCACCGTGAACTCCTAGAGCAAAATGGGACATCGCACAAACTCGGAGTGCTTGGTATGGTTAGGGAGCACTGGACCTTTCTATGCTGCCTATCGATTTTCCGGAAATCATGGGAAAACCCATTGCAGGAAATCACAGTTAGTGTTATGGTTACGTCTCCATGAACCCTATAGCAAATAGAACATCGCCAACAACTCGGGAGTGCTTGGGTATGGTTAGGAGTGCACTGACTTTTCTAGGTTGCCCTATGTATGTTTCCTGGTAAAATACATGGGAAAATCCCATTGGAGGAAAATTCCAGTTAGGGTTAGTGTTACGTCTCCATGAACTCCTATAGCAAAATGGACATCGCCAACAAACTAGGAGTGCTTGGGTATGGTTAGGAGAGCATTGACCTTTCTAGGCTGCGCTATGTATGTTTCCTGGTAAAATACATGGGAAAATCCCATTGCAGGAAAATTCCAGTTAGGGTTAGGGTTACGTCACCGCTAACTCCTAGAGCAAAATGGACATCGCCAACAAATTAGGAGTGCTTGGGTATGGTTAGGAGGGCACTGACCTTTCTAGGCTGCCCTTTCTATGTTTCCTGGTAAAATACATGGGAAAATCCCATTGCAGGAAAATTCCAGTTAGGGTTAGGTTTACGTCTCCCTGAACACCTAGAGAAATGGACATCGCCACTATAACTCGTAGTGCTTGGGTATGGGTTAGAGTGCCGGACACTTTCTAGGCTTGCCCTTATGTATGTTTCCCTAGTGAAATACATGGGAAAATCCCATTGGAGGAAAATTCTGTCAGAATACAGCTGGAAGGGACCTCGGAGGTCTTCTAGTCCAGCCGCCTGCTGAAGCAGGAAACCCTAAGTGGAATTTTCCTCCAATGGGCCCTATTAATAAGGTGTTAATACCGTTAATAAAGATAGAGAATATCGTCATTTTAAAATGCCGTTAAAAAGGTTTATTTCTTTTGTTGTTGTTGTTAATTGCGAAGTCGTGTCCGACCCATCGTGACCCCATGGACAACGTTCCTCCAGGTCTTCCTGTCCTCTACCATCTTCTGGAGTCCATTTAAGTTCACACCTACTGCTTCAGTGACCCCATCCAACCACCTCATTCTCTGTCGTCCCCTTCTTCTATTGCCCTCAATCTTTCCCAGCATTAGGCGCTTCTCCAGTGAGTCCTTCCTTCTCATTAGATGTCCAAAGTATTTGAGTTTCAACTTCAGGATCTGGCCTTCTAAAGAGCAGTCGGGGTTGATCTCTTCTAGGACTGACCGGTTTGAACGCCTTGCAGTCCAAGGGACTCGCAGGAGTCTTCTCCAGCACCATAGTTCAAAGGCCTCCATTCTTTGGCGCTCAGCCTTCCTTATGGTCCAACTTTCACAGCCATACATTGCAACTGGGCAAACCATGGCCTGGACTATACGCACTTTTGTTGGCAGGGTGATGTCTCTGCTTTTTAGTACGCTGTCTAGATTTGCCATAGCTTTCCTTCCCAGGAGCAAGCGTCTTTTAATTTCTTGGCTGCAGTCCCCATCTGAGGTGATCTTGGAGCCTAGAAAAATAAAATCTGTCACCACCTCCATTTCTTCCCCATCTATTTGCCAGGAATTGAGTGGGCCGGATGCCATGATTTTGGTTTTCTTAATGTTGAGTTTCAAGCCAACTTTTGCACTCTCCTTCTTCACCCGCATCAAGAGGCTCCTTAGTTCCTCTTCACTTTCTGCCCTTAGAGTGGTATCATCTGCATATCTTAGGTTGTTGATATTTCTCCCGGCAATCTTAATTCCAACTTTTGTTTCATCTAGCCCTGCCTTTCTCATGATGTGCTCTGCATATAAGTTAAATAGGCAGGGCGACAGTATACAGCCTTGCCGGACTCCTTTTCCAATTTTGAACCCATCCGTGGTTCCGTGTCCAGTTCTCACTGTTGCTTCTTGACCCGCATATAGGTTTCTCAAGAGACAAATAAGATGGTCTGGTATTCCCATCTCTTTAAGAACTTGCCACAATTTGTTGTGATCCACACAATGAAAGGCTTTAGCGTAGTCAATGAAGCAGAAGTAGATGTTTTTCTGGAACTCCCTAGCTTTCTCCATGATCCAGTCGTATCGCACTTCCCTGTGTTACACCTTAAGAGGTTGCTCCTAAAAGTGCACCCGGCTCGCCCCCTTCAAGCAAACCCAGATGTTTTTATTCAAGCATAGTTTTGTTTGTCCTGCCCTTCTTTTTCTTTAAGGAGATCGTACGTATGTAGGTTTGTATTTAGGTTTGGTGTTTCTAAACTATATTTCTTAGAGATACCTATGTATTCATATAAGCGCAATATCAAATATCTATTTGAAATATTGTGTATTTTTATTACGAAACGATCAATCTAAAAATAAATGTAGTTTATTTTGAAAAAGTATATAACCTATCGTTCCCTTATAGGTTTATCATTTAAAGGATGGATAAAAGGGATGAGACGTGAGAAGTTGCAACTAATGGCATTTATTAATTTGTTCGCCGTCCATCTAACTTTGTGGACCTTCGTCTATTAATAAGGTGTTAATACCGTTAATAAAGATAGAGAATACGGTCATTTTAAAATGCCATTAAAAAGGTTTATTTCTTTGGGTGGCCGCAACACCCATTTTTGACCCCGGAGGGCACAGTTTTCTGTCCCATAGCTTTGGCTTGGAGTCCATCCTAGGCCTTTTTAATGGCCTCCATCCTATAGCTAAGGCAGGGGTAGGCAACCTTGGCTCTTTGATGACTGGTGGACTTCAACTCCCAGAATTCCTGAGCCAGCCCTGCTAAGGGACGGAAAACTGGTCAAATCAGATACTGTGGCCAGAAAAATAAATAAACCTCTTTAAGATGATTATTCTTGATTATTAAAACCTTATTAATATGAATAAGCCACGATAGGCCTTAACTCGGTTTAAGATTGGAACCAGGATTTCTTCTGCGCCCGTGTGGCACCGACCGGGCCCCCCCCCCGTCGCCACGTTAATATTAATCATAAGGCATTAAGAATAAAAATAGAGAAGAATAAGCTTCAAATGCTATTCAAAAGAATTTATTTCTTTGGGCGGCAGCAGTACCCGTTTTTGACCACAGGAGGGCAGTGTTTCCCGTCCCGTAGCATTACCAGGGAGGCCGTCGTAGGCCACTTGCCCAGGATCGGGATACCGAGAAGCTAAGCTCCAAAGCGCAGAGCGTCAGCCAAAGGGTCGCCACTCTATGCTCGTCCGAAAGGGACGGGCCGCTTCCCTCGGCCTTCTGCGCGTGTCCGCCGGCTGGTTCTTGACGAGTAATCTGCGAGAGGCCCTCTCTGGACGGCGGGCTTCCTGTCCGTCGGTATCGGCCGTCCCCCAGGTGCTGCGGTAAAAGGACCTTTCCATCATGTCCGACTTCCGTTCCTTCGTTCTTAATCTTTCCCCCTACTTCCTTTCGGGTAGACCTCCTCAGCATGTCCGACTTCCTGTCCGCGCAAATTCTCCGTCCTCTAGGGTCGTTGAATTGCGACCTTCCCAATATGGCCGACTTCCGGTCCGTCCTTCTTAATCGTCCTTCCACTTCCTTTTTTTCGGGGACCTTCTGGGCAGGGCGGACTCCACGTCCGATCAACGAGGTAAGCCTTGAAAACCCCATTCAAAAGGCTTATTTCCCTTGGCGGCCGCAATACCCGTCCCATAGCATTTACCAGCGTAGGCCTTTTCCACGGCCTCAATGCCGCTATCGCTAAGGGAGGGAAAACAGTGCCCTCCCGTGGCCAAGCCGGGTATAGCAGCCACCAAAAGAAATAAACCTTTGAAAATGGCAAAAGGGCCTCCCGTCGCCCTATTAATATTAATAAGAGGCTACTAATAAAGACGGGGGAAAATAAATAGCCTTAAAATCCCATTTAAAAGCTTTATTTTTTTCGGCGACCGCAGTACCCGTTTTTGACCACAGGAGGGCACAGTTTTCCGTCCCGTAGCATGACCATCGACGACGACGACGACGTTCCCAGTACGGCCGAGTTCCTGTCCATCCGCCGAGGCCGTCCCCAACTTCCTGTCCGTTCCCTGCTTTTTCCCGTGCTCTTTTCTGCACTACGTTGACGGAGCGCACGTCTACCGGCGAGGCCTCAGGAAGGAAAAAAGGAAGCCTGCTACTGCCTCAGGTGAGCCGAGCCATCCCCGCATTTCCTGATTCCAGAAAGATACCGGCTTTCTCTGTTACGTAGTTAGCGGGGGATCCCCACCTTCCCCCTCCCCCGCCTCCTCCCCGGCCACTCGTTTGGTCCTCTCCCCTAAGATGTCCGCCTGGCCGTTCCTGGCCTTTCGCCGCCGGTGTCTGTAAAAATGCGACCGAGAACCGGTGGCGGCGGCGGCGCCGGAGGTTGCGAGACCTGGTCTCTTTGCGCTCTTTCCCTTTCAGCTATAGGGGCTAAATTGGGAACGTAGAGACGAAGTTAGCTTGTTTTAACAACACACTTCGGGGTCGTTTACGCGAGCTCAGCCGCGGCTTCTTTTTAGCTCCTTTTTAGAGGCGGGGCCGGCGGGACACGCTCCAGGCTTTTGGCGTCCGGGTCGGGAAGGGGGTTCCGACCCGTCTCGGGGGTCTCCTCGAAGGCTGCCAAGCAAGGCAGCCGTTGAATGGTGTTTTCCCAGCGCCCGAGTCCCGGATGTAGAAGAACCAGTCGTATCGCGCTTCCCTGTGTTACACCTTAAGAGGTTGCTCCTAAAAGTGCACCCCGCTCGCCCCCTTCAAGCAAATCCAGGTGTTTTTATTCAAGAATAGTTTTGTTTGTCCTGCCCTGCTATTTCTTTAAGGAGATCGTACGTATGTAGGTTTGTATTTAGGTTTGATGTTTCTAAACTATATTTCTTAGAGATCCCTCTGTATTAATCTAGGCTCAATATCAAATCTCTATTTGAAATTGTGTGCATTTTTATTAAGAAACGATCAATGTAAAAATAAATGCAGTTTATTTTGAAAATGTGTATAACCTATCGTTCCCTTCTAGGTTTATCATTTAAAGGATGGATAAAAGGGATGAGACGTGAGAAGCTGCAACTAATGGCTTTTATTATTTTGTTCGCCGTCCATCTAACTTTGTAGACCTTCGTCCAAAACAAGTCAGGGTTAGGAAGGGTAGGAGGTTTCTTCCTTTCCTCTCCAGGTTGCTGTAAACAGCCCACCCACCGCCCAGAGGTAAGAGATAGGTAAAGGAGGTCCCTCTGGGGGAAGCAGGAGACCCGGGTCTTTGCAGAGTCCGGCTTGCAATTTTGCTAACTTCCCCCAGTCACAACTGCATCGACTGATGTAGCGGCCAGGAGGAAGGGTGGGGACGCCTGCCGGATGAAAGCTTCAGCCTTTTTGGAAAAGGCAGTGGAGAAAGGAGGTCACGCTCCCTGGATTTCCAGCCTAGAGCCTCCGCCGGATGGGTGACCCCCCACCCCTTGCTGTGGCTGTTAAGAAGGAACTGGGGGGAAACAGGTAAGTTGTCCTTGAGGATTCCCCCCCCCTTTTTTGCCACTTTCAGTGAGGTTAAGGCTTTTCCTTTTAAAGAGACACGGATGGAAATGGAGTAAGGTTGGGAGCCCAGTAAAAACCCCAAGAGGAAGCGGGAAACAGAGTGGGAGGTTGCGATCGCCACCACTCCTCTCAATATTGCAGTTTTGGTGGGAAATAGCGGGAGGGACCTCTCCAAGGGCCTTCCCATTAGGAGAGCTTGGCAGTCTACCGGAAAGGGCCTTTTCTGGCACACCAGGCAGGCCGTGCAACAGCATCTTTGGGTGATCCTCACGGGCCCCGCTTTCCGGGTATTTAGGGACAAGGTAAGAACGCATCTCTTTGGCCGAGCTTTTGATTTCTGAGCAATCCTCTGGTGTAATTTTAAGAGCGATTTCAATTGCGTTAATGTGGTTTGTAGATTACAGCGTTAGCGTTTTATGAAGCACTTTGATGGCAGAAGAAACAAAAATCGCCAACAAACTCGGAGTGCTTGGGTATTGTTAGGAGGGCACTGACTTTTCTAGGCTACCTTATCTATGTTTCCTGGTAAAATACATGGGAAAATCCCATTGGAGGAAAATTCCACTTAGGGTTAGGGTTAGATCACTATGAACTCATAGAGCAAAATGGACATTACCAACAAATTCAGAGTGCTTGGATATGGTTAGGAGGCACTGACTTTTCTTGCCTGGACTATCTATGTTTCCTGGCAAAATACATGGGAAAATACCATTGGAGGAAAATTCCACTTAGGATTAGTGGTTTACGTCACCAGTGAAACTCCTAGAGCAAAATGGACATCGCCAACAACCTCGGAGTGCTTGGGTATGGTTAGGAGTGCACTGACTTTTCTAGGCTGCCCTATGTATGTTTCCTGGTAAAATACATGGGAAAATCCCATTGGAGGAAAATTCCACTTAGGGTTAGGGTTACGTCACCTTGAACTCTATAGCAAAATGGACATCGCCACCAAACTCGGAGTTCTTGGGTATGGTTAGGAGGGCACTGACTTTTCTAGGCTGCCCTATGTATGTTTCCTGGTAAAATACATGAGAAAATCCCATTGGAGGAAAATTCCACTTAGGGTTAGGGTTACGTCACCTTGAACATCTAGAGCAAAATGAACATCGCCACCAAACTAGGAGTGGTTGGGTATGGTTAGGAGGGCACTGACTTTTCTCTTAGGCTGCCCTATGTATGTTTCCTGGTAAAATACATGGGGAAATCCCCCATTGGAGGAAATTTCCCACTTAGGGTTAGGGTTACGTCACCTGTGAACTCCTAGAGCAAAAATGGACTCGCCACAAACTCGGAGTGCTTGGGTATGGTTTAGGAGTGCACTGGTGTCTGACTTTTCCTATAGTAGCTGCCCTTTCTATGTTTCCTGGTAAAATACATGGGAAAAATCATCATTGGAGGAAAATTCCACTTAGGGTTAGTTACATCACCGTGACCTCCTAGAGCAAAATGGACATCGCCAACAAACTAGGAGTGCTTGGGTATGGTTAGGAGGGCACTGACTTTTCTAGGGTGCCCACGTATGTTTCCTGGTAAAATACATGGGAAAATCCCATTGGAGGAAAATTCCACTTAGGGTTAGGGTTACATCTCCGTGAACTCTTAGAGCAAAATGGACATCGCCAACAAACTAGGAGTGGTTGGGTATGGTTAGGAGGGCACTGACTTTTCTAGGCTGCCCTATGTATGTTTCCTGGTAAAATACATGGGGAAATCCCATTGGAGGAAATTTCCACTTAGGGTTAGGGTTACGTCTCCGTGAACTCCTAGAGCAAAATGGACATCGCCAACAAACTCGGAGTGCTTGGGTATGGTTAGGAGTGCACTGACTTTTCTAGGGTGCCCACTTAATGTTTCCTGGTAAAATACATGGGAAAATCCCATTGTAGGAAAATTCCACTTAGGTTTAGGGTTACGTCACCGTGAACTCCTAGAGCAAAATGAACATCGACAACAAACTCGGAGTGCTTGGGTATGGTTAGAAGGGCACTGACTTTTCTAGGCTGCAATATCTATGTTTCCTGGTAAAATCCATGGGAAAATCCCATTGGAGGAAAATTCCAATTAGGGTTAAGGTTACGTCACTGTGAACTCTTAGAGCAAAATGGACATCGCCAATAAACTAGGAGTGCTTGAGTATGGTTAGAAGGGCACTGACTTTTCTAGGCTGCCCTTTCTATGTTTCCTGGTAAAATACATGGGAAAATCCCATTGTAGGAAAATTCCACTTAGGGTTAGGGTTACGTCACCAAGAACTCTTAGAGCAAAATGGACATTGCCAACAAACTCGGAGTGCTTGGGTATGGTTAGGAGGGCACTGACTTTCCTAGGCTGCCCTTTCTATGTTTCCTGGTAAAATACATGGGAAAATCCCTTTGGAGAAAAATTCCACTTAGGGTTAGGGTTACGTCACTGTAAACTCTTAGAGCAAAATGGACATCGCCAACAACTAGGAGTGCTTGCGTATGTTAGGAGGGCACTGACTTTTCTAGCTGCCCTATGTATGTTCCTGGTAAAATACATGGAAAATCCCATTGGAGGAAAATTTTCCCTTAGGGTTAGGGTTTACGTCACCGTGACTCCTAGAGCAAAATGACATCGACAACAACTTTTAGTGCTTGGGTATGGTTTAGGGGGCACTGAACTTTTTCTAGGGTTGCCCACGTATTTTTTCCCTGGTAAAATACATGGGAAAATCCCTTGTAGGAAATTCCACTTAGGGTTAGTTACGTCGCCGTAACTCCTAGAGCAAATGGAAAATCGCACCACACGTGGAGTGTCTTGGGTATGGTTGGAAGGGCACTGGACTTTTCTATTTTCTAGGTGCCCACGTATGTTTCCTGGTAAAATACATGGGAAAATCCCACTGGAAGAAAATTCCACTTAGGGTTAGGTTACGTCACTGTGACTCTTAGAGCAAAGGGACCATCGCCAACAAACTTGGAGTGCTTGGGTATGGTTAGAAGGGCACTGAATTTTCTAGGCTGCCCTTTCTATGTTTCCAGGTAAAATTCATGGGAAAATCCCATTGGAGGAAAATTCCACTTAGGGTTAGGGTTACGTCTCCATGAACTCCTAGAGGAAAATGGACATCGACAACAAACTCGGAGTTCTC
Organism: Crotalus tigris; assembly: GCF_016545835.1. Classification (NCBI taxonomy): domain Eukaryota; kingdom Metazoa; phylum Chordata; class Lepidosauria; order Squamata; family Viperidae; genus Crotalus; species Crotalus tigris. The sequence continues at coordinate 22,872 of NW_024099092.1, forward strand.
GGGTATCGTTAGGAGGGCACTGACTTTTCTAGGCTGCCCTATGTTTCCTGGTAAAATACATGGGAAAATCTCATTGGAGGAAAATTCCACTTAGGGTTAGG
>NW_024099093.1:0-14508 GCF_016545835.1 Crotalus tigris
GGAGGGGGAGGAGAAGGAGGACGATGAAGAGGAAGGGGAAGGGGAGGGGGAGGGTGAAAAGGAGGAAGAGGAAGAGGAGGAAGAGGAAGGGACAGGGACGAGAAAGAGGAGGAGGAAGAGGAAGGGGAGGGAGAAGAGGAGGAGGATGAAGAGGAAGGGGAAAGGGATAGGGAGGGGGAGGGGGAAAAGGAAAAGGAAGAGGAAGGGGAGGGGGAAGAGGACGAAGAGGAAGGGGAGGGGGACAAGAAGGAGGATGATGATGAAGAGGGAGGGGAGGAGAATGAAGAGGAAGGGGAGCAAGACGGGGATGAGGAGGAGGAAGAGGATGGGGAAGGGGAGGGGAGGAGGACGATGAAGAGGAAAGGGAAAGGGATAGGGAGGGGGAAGGGGAAAAGGAGGAAGAGGATGAAGGGGAATGGGAAGGGGACGGGGTGGAGGAAAAGGAGGAGGTGGAAGAAGAGGATGGGGAAGGGGGGGCAGAAGAGAAGTAAGAGGATGAAGAAGAAGAAGGGGATAGGGAGGGGGAGGGGGGAAAGGAGGAAGAGGATGAAGGGGAATGGGAAGGGGACGGGGTGGGGGAAAAGGAGGAGGTGGAAGAAGAGGATGGGGAAGGGGGGGCAGAAGAGAAGTAGGAGGATGAAGAGAAGAAGGGGATAGGGATGGGGGGGGGGAAAGGAGGATGATGAAAGAGAAGGGAGGGGACGGGGTAAAGGAGGCAGGAGGAGGGAGGAAGAGGAGGGACAGGGACGAGAAAGAGGAGGAGGAAGAGGAAGGGGAGGAGAAGAGGAGGAGGATGAAGGGAAGGGGAAAGGGATAGGGAGGGGGAGGGGAAAAGGAAAGGAGGGGAGAGGAAGGGGAGGGGAAGAGGGACGAAGAGGAAGGGAGGGGGACAAGAAGGAGGATGATGAGAAGAGGGAGGGGGAGGAGCATGAAGAGGAAGGGGAGCAAGACGGGGATGAGGAGGGGAAGAGGATGGGGAAGGGATGGGAGGAGGACGATAAGAGAAAGGGAAAGGGATAGGAGGGGGGAAGGGGAAAAGGAGAAGAGGATGAAGGGGAATGGGAAGGGGACGGGGTGGAGGAAAAGGAGGAGGTGGAAGAAGAGGATGGGGAAGGGGGGGCAGAAGAGAAGTAAGAGGATGAAGAAGAAGAAGGGGATAGGGAGGGGGAGGGGGGAAAGGAGGAAGAGGATGAAGGGGAATGGGAAGGGGACGGGGTGGGGGAAAAGGAGGAGGTGGAAGAAGAGGATGGGGAAGGGGGGGGGGGGGCAGAAGAGAAGTAGGAGGATGAAGAAGAAGAAGGGGATAGGGATGGGGAGGGGGGAAAGGAGGATGATGAAGAGGAAGGGGAGGGGACGGGGTAAAAGGAGGAGGAGGAAGAGGAGGAAGAGGAAGGGACAGGGACAAGAAAGAGGAGGAGGAAGGGGAAGGGCAGGATGAAAAACAAGGGTTGGAAACTGACCACAGAGAGAAGCAACCTGGAATTAAGGAGAAACTTCCTGACAGGGAGGACAATTAACCGGTGGAACAGCTGGCCACCAGACGTTGGGGGCACTTCATCACGGGAGGTTTTTAAGAAGAGACTGAACAACCCTCTGTCCAGAACGGTACAGGGTCTCCTGTTTTAGCAGGGGGCTGGACTAGAAGACCTCCAAGGTCCCTTCCAAACTCTGTTATTCCATGATTCTTGATGGGTCTCCTGTTTGAGTGGGTGGGTTTGATGACAAGACCTCCGGGGTCCCTTCCAACTCTCTAACTTTGTTTGTTTGAACAATGGGTTGGACTAGAGGACCTCCAAGTTTCGTTCCAGCTTCTGTTCTGTTCTATTCTATTCTATTCTATTTTCTATTTTCTATTTTCTATTCTCTATTCTCTATTCTATTCTATTCCATTTTATATTTTCTATTCTATTCTATTCTATTCTATATTCCATTTCATTCCATATTCTATTCTATTCTATTCTATATTCCATTTCATTCCATATTCTATTCTATTCTATTCCATTCTATTCCATTTTATATTTTCTATTCTATTCTATTCTATTCTATTCTATTCTATTCTATTCTATTCTATTCTATTCTATTCTATTCTATTCTATATTCCATTTTATATTTTCTATTCTATTCTATTCTATTCTATTCTATTCTATTCTATTCTATTCCATTTTATATTTTCTATTCTATTCTATTCTATTCCATTTTATATTTTCTATTCTATTCTATTCTATTCCATTCTATTCCATTTTATATTTTCTATTCTATTCTATTCTATTCCATTTTATATTTTCTATTCTATTCTATTCTATTCCATTCTATTCCATTTTATATTTTCTATTCTATTCTATTCTAGTCTATTCTATATTCCATTTCATTCCATATTCTATTCTATTCTATTCTATTCTATTCCATTCCATTCTATTACATTCTATTTCCATTACATTCTCTATTCTATTCTATATTCCAATTCATACCATATTCTATTCTATTCTATTCTATTCTATTCTAGTCTAGTCTAGTCTAGTCTAGTCTATTCTATATTCCATTTCATTCCATATTCTATTCTATTCTATTCTATTCTATTCTATTCTATTCTATTCTATTCTATTCTATTCTATATTCCATTTCATTCCATATTCTATTCTATTCTATTCTATTCTATTCTATTCTATTCTATTCTATTCTATTCTATTCTATATTCCATTTCATTCCACATTCTATTCTATTCTATTCTATTCTATATTCCATTTCATTCCATATTCTATTCTATTCTATTCTATTCTATTCTATTCTATTCTATTCTATTCCATTCTATTCTATTACATTCTATTTCCATTACATTCTCTATTCTATTCTATATTCCAATTCATACCATATTCTATTCTATTCTATTCTATTCTAGTCTAGTCCAGTCTAGTCTAGTCTAGTCTAGTCTATATTCCATTTCATTCCATATTCTATTCTATTCTATTCTTAGTTCTATTCTGTTTTGTTCTATTCTGTCTAGTCTAGTCTAGTCTGGAACGAAAGAAACGGTGCTTCCCCAGCCATCTCAGAACCACCTTAAACATTGGAAGGGACCCTGGAGGTCTTCTAGTCCAACCCCCTCCTGAAGCAGGAGACCCTTACCGTATCAAAGAGCTGGAAGGCACCTTGGAGGTCATCCAGCCCAACCCCTTGCCCAGAGCCCCTACAACACGTCAAAGAAGTGACTGCCCAGTCTCTTCTTGAAAGCCTCCAGCGACGGAGCAGCCACAACGTCCGGTGGCCAGCAGTTCCACAGGTTAACTGCTCCCACCATCGGGAAGTTTCTCCTTCCTTCCTGCTTGCTTCTCTCTCTGATCAGTTTCCAACCCTTGTTCCCTGTCCTGGCCCTCAGGAGCAGCCGTCACACAAGCCTGGGTGAACCCCAGATCCCCCCCCCCCAAGGCTGTTTCTGTCTCACCTGTCACCTTTGCAACCTAACATTTCTACGGCCCCCAACTCACCTGTGCAGCTCTGGGCTGTGGGCAGCAGCGCAATCAAGCGATTCGAACCGCTGAATAAAAGGATATAGATTTAAAGAAACAGATTTAGAATTAATACCTCTTGGCAGAGTCCACCCGAACCCTCCCAGCTCTCCCGCTTACACAGTTGTGATGTCACGTTGAAGCTTGAGCAACTCTCCGGGGCTCTGCAGGATTGTGGTCACCTCGGGCGAAGTGGCTCCTTAAGAGGTGTTTCGGTGGCCCCTCCCTGGCTGAGCAGCTGCCATTGGTGGAGAGGGCAAGCTGGGCGAGGCCATTGGGGCAGGAGGGGCACCGTTCAAGGGGAAAAGTGAAGGGGGGACACAACGAGGAGGAGGAGGGTGCGAGGAAGCAATGCTGCTGTCACCTCTCCAACTCTGGTGGGGAAAGCCCTGGGCTGGGGAGGAAGGGACCCCCTGTTAAGCCAAGCAGGAAGAAAAATGTAGGATAGGATGGGATGGGATGGGATGGGATAGGATGGGATGGGATAGGATAGGATAGGATAGGATAGGATAGGATAGGATAGGATAGGATAGGATAGGATAGGATGGCTGCTGCCCACAGCCCAGAGCTGCACAGGTGAGTTGGGGGCCGTAGAAATGTAGGTTGAAAGGTGAAAGGTGAGATCAGAAATAGCCTGGGGGGGATATGGGGTTCACCCAGGCTTGTGTGACGGATGCTCCTGAGGGCAGGACAGGGAACAAGGGTTTGGAAACTGATCAGAGAGAGAAGCAAGCAGGAAGGGAAGGAGAAAACTCCCAACGGTGGGAGCAGTTAACTGGGAACTGCTGGCCCACCGGACTTTGTGGGCTGCTCCGTCGGCTGCTCCTCGCTGGAGGCTTTCAAGAAGAGACTGGGCAGTCACTTCTTTGACGTGTTGTAGGGGCTCTGGGCAAGGGGTTGGGCTGGATGACCTCCAAGGTGCCTTCCAGCTCTTTGATACGGTAAGGGTCTCCTGCTTCAGGAGGGGGTTGGACTAGAAGACCTCCGTGTCCCTTCCAATGTTTAAGGTGGTTCTGGATAGGATAGGACAGGACAGGAGCGGACAGGAGAGAGGAGAGAAGAGGAGGGGAGGGGAGGGCAGGGGATGGGATGGGATGGGATGGGATGGGATTGGATGGGATGGGATGGAATAGGGAATAGTGAATAGGGAATAGGGTACAGTGGAGTGGAGTGGAATGGATGGGAATGGAACGGAACGGAACTGAATGGAAGAGGGAATAGACTAGAATAGACCAGGATGAGATGGAATGGGATGGGATGGGATGAGAGGGGAGGGGAGGGGATGGGATGGGATGGGATAGGATGGAATGGAATGGGATGGGATAGGATTGGAGGGGAGGGGAGGGGAGGGGAGGGGATGGGATAGGATGGAATGGAATGGGATGGGATAGGATTGGATGGGAGGGGAGGGGAGGGGATGGAATAGGGAATAGGGAATAGGGAATAGGGTAGAGTGGAGTGGAGTGGAATGGAGTGGAATGGATGGGAATGGAATGGAACGGAACTGAATGGAAGAGGGAATAGACTAGAATAGACCAGGATGAGATGGGATGGGATGGGATGGGATAGGATGGAATGGGATGGGATGGGATGGGATGAGAGGGGAGGGGAGGGGAGGGGATGGGATAGGATGAGATGGGATGGAATGGGATAGGATGGGATGAGAGGGGAGGGGATGGGATGGGATAGGATGGAATGGAATGGAATGGGATAGACTAGAATGGGATGGGATGGGATGGATAAGAATGGAATGAAATGGAACTGAGTGGAATAGGGAATAGAGAAGAATGGGATAGGATGGGATGGGATGGGATGGGATGGGATGGCCCAACCTAGGAGAACAAACCCATTAGGACAAGATCCCAAAGTCCACATTCTGGACAGAGAAGACCGTTGGTTGGAAAGAGTGGTCAAAGAGTTGAAAAAGCACCTTTGGGACAATGACAAAAATCGAGAAGGGCCTCGGCCTAGTTTGGATGCCCTCACAATGTCCCACACGGCAGATTTTCTTCTTCACCCGCTCTCCTTTTTTAGACACAATCAAGATTTCAACAGCAGGAAGTGGCATTTTGTCAAGCGGAGAGGGGAGGAGCGCCACCTGCCTATCCAGCAACCCCTCCCCATTGGAAGAGGTGGACACTCCTGCTGCGGAAGCTGCTCCATTTCTACCTGCAAAGGTCCTGGGAAGAGTCTGATCAGGCACAAGACCTGGACCGTCGGGATGGTCGGCGTCTTCATGGTGGCTCCTGAGAAAAGATAAAACAAGGAGGAGCCACAGTTGCATGTAAACCCCATGCACAAGACCTGGAAGGTCTTCTAGTCCAGCCACTGCTCAAACATTGCCCCTACACCATTTCAGACAGCTGGCTGTCCAGTCTCTCCTTCAAAGCCAAGAGGCAAGGTCCGGAAAACCCACCCAGAGACAAAAGGCTTCTGTCGTCAGGAAAGTGAAGGCTTCCCTGGGCCATGTCCGTCAGTCAGGTTATCGTTGGAGTCCCTTTGTGGTTGCCAAATTGTTGAGAGAATCGGTTCGGGTCCGTTCTTTCTCCCAATCCGGGAGAGGAGCGACGAGTGAAAATCAAGACTCAAGGCAAGGTGCTTATGAAAAGGGGGGTTCCCCTTTATTTCCCAGTAACAGCAACAAGGCTGTTCTTGGGGGCCGCTAGTAAATTGGGGGGGGGTTGGTGAGTTTTTATATATTTTCAGTTCTTTATCGATGTATGGATATCTGTTCTGTCCACAATACTCTAATTGGCGTGTAAAGCCCACCCAGCATCTTAATAAAATGTTGGTTGATTTAAGGCGTACCAATGAAGGGGTAGCTTCGTCGCCAAAGGTTGAAATGAGGGGGTCCTGGGGGTTCTCTAAGCTTGGTGGTTTTCTTGAAGACCTTTCATTCCCAAACTAGAGAACATCATCAGTGTTAGAAGAAAGGGGAGGGTCATCCTCCTCCTTCTTCTCCTCATCTCCAGAAACCTCGGTCCCTTCTACCACTGATGAGGTTCTCTAGTTGGGTCCTGAAACGTCTGCAAGAAAGCCACCAAGATCTGAAAACAACCCCACAGTCCTTCTCCTCTTCCTCCTCCTCCTCCTCCTCCTCCTCCTCCTCCTCCTCCTCCTCCTCCTCCTCTTCTCCTTCTCCTTCTCCTTCTCCTTCTTTCTCCTTCTCCTTCTCTTCCTTCTCCTTCTTCTTTTTTATTCCTATGTTCTGTTCTATTCTATGCTATTCTGTTCTGTTCTGTTCTAATAATAATAGTAATAATAAAGTTGGAAGGGACCTTGGAGGTCATTGAGTCCAACCCCCTGCTCAGGCAGGAAACCCTACACTATTTTAGACAATTGGCTGTCCAGTTTTTTCTTAAAAACTTCCAATGTTGGAGCATTCACCACTTCTGGAGGCAGGTTGTTCCACTGGTTGATTGTTCTAACTGTCAGGAAGTTTCTCCTTCTGTTCTATTCTGCATTCCATTCTATTCCTGATTCCTGTTAATTACATTCCATAATGCTCTACTGTACTCTACTCTACTCTACTCTACTCTACTCCATAATCCATTCCATATTCCTTATATTCAATATTGCATATTGCATATTCCATATCCCACTCCATTCCATTTCCTATCCCATCCCATCGCATCCTATTCTATAGTATCCTATCCTATCCTATCCTATCCTATCCAATCCTATGATATCCTATGCTATCCTATCCTATCCTATCCTATCCTATGCTATCCTATTATTTATATTTTCTATTCTGTCCTGTCCCGTCCCATCCCATCCCATTCTACTCCACTCCACTACACTCCCTTCGATTCGATTCGATTGGATTGGATTCCATTCCATTCCATTCCATCCCGTCCCGTCCCGTCCCGTCCTGTCCCATTCCATTCCATTCCATTCCAGTCCATCCTTATATTTTCTATTCCGTCTTGGCCTGTCCCCTACCGTCCCGTCCCATCCCTTCTCTTCTATTCTCTTCCATTACCTTCCCTGCCCTTCCCTTCCACTCCACTCCACTCTACTCTACCCTACTCTACTCTATTCTACATTTTTCTTCCCACGTGGTTTGACCAGTGGCCCCCTCCTCCCCCAGTCCAGAGGTTTCCCACCAGAGCTGGAGCGGGGAGACCCGGGGTGCTTGCTCGCCCCATCCTCCCGGTGCTCCCCCATCACTTTCCTTCTTGGACGGTGCCCTTCCTGCCCCGTTGGCAGCCACTCGGGCAGGGAGGGGCCAACGAACCACTTCTGAGGAAGCCTCTTTGTGGCAAGGTGACCACAATCCTGCAGTGCATAGAAGGGAGTTGCGTCACCTGATGTCCCCAGTTCCTTGTAAGTTGGACCCCAGGATGGGTGGTGGAATCATTAACGGTCGCTCCCAGCATTGCAGTTGGGTGTATCCGTCGCTTTAAGGTCCCTGCTTTATTCCTGGGAAGGTCTGAGGAAGCTCCGGCGATGATTCCCGCGCCCTGGTGTTTTGTAACTAATTAATAAATAGATAAAAATGGCAGATGTGATTTTTGATGCACTCTAGAGGTTAAAAGATACACCTGGTGTTAAAGGAGCTCTCCAGTTGTGGCCAATATTAGTAGAAGGAAGTAGCCAAAAGGATGCAAAATAAGACAGAAAAAGAAACAGTGAATATTCATGTAAGTCTAGTTGGGGAGAACAAATGTGTATGTGAGCGCCGTGAGGCTACCCCACAAATACACACTGCCCCCCCTTGCATATCCTGTCATTCCTTCATGTTAGATCGTCCCCTGCTTGAGCAGCAGGTTGGACTAGAAGACCTCCAAAGTCCCTTCCAGTTTCTATTCTATTCTGTTCTGTTCTGTTCTACATTCCATTCCATTCCCAATTCCTGTTGATTCCATTCCACAACACTCTGCTCTGCTCTGCTCTATTCCATAATCCATTCCATATTCCTTATATTCAATATTGCATATTGCATGTTCCATATCCCACTCCATTCCATGCCATTCCATTCCATTCCTTTTCCTATCCCATCCCATCCCATCCCATCCCATCCTATCCTATCCTATCCAATCCTATCCTATCCTGTCCTATCCTATCCCATCCCATCCCATCCCATCCCATCCCATCCCATCCCATCCCATCCTATCCTATCCTATCCTATCCTATTATTTATATTTTCTATTCTGTTCTGTCTCGTCCCATCCCGTCCCATCCCACTCCACTCCACTGCATTCTGTTCCATTTTGTTCTGTTCTACATTCCATTCTATTCCCAATTCCTGTTCCATCCATTCCATAATGCTCTACTCTACTCTACTCTACTCTACTCTACTCTACTCTACTCTACTCTACTCTATTCCATAATCCATTCCATAGTCCTTATATTCAATGTTGCATATTGCATATTGCATGTTCCATATCCCATTTCATTCCATTCCATTGCATTCCTTTTCCTATCCCATCCCATCCCGTCCCGTCCCGTCCCATCCCATCCCATCCCATCCCATCTCATCCCATCCCATCCCATTCCATTCTATTCTATTCTATTCTAGTCTATTCTATTCTATTCTAGTCTAGTCTAGGCTAGTCTAGTCTAGTCTAGTCTAGTCTAGTCTAGTCTAGTCTAGCCTATCCTATATTCTATTCTATTCTATTCTATTCTGTTCTGTTCTGTTCTGTTCTGTTCTATTCTATTCTATTCTATCCTATCCTATCCTATCCTATCCTATCCTACCCTACCCTATTATTTATATTTTCTATTCTGTCCTGTCTCGTCCCATCCCATCCCGTCCCACTCCACTCCACTGCATTCTCTTCTGTTCTGTTCTGTTCTATATTCCATATTCCCTTCCCTTCCATTCTTCATTCTTTGCTTCCTCCTTAGTTTGACAGATGACCCATTCTTCCCCCAGCCCAGGGGTTTCCCACCAGAGCTGGGGGCTGGGGTGCCACCACAATTGCTCGCTTGCTCGCTCCTCCTCGTGTCCCCCCCATCCCTTTTCTTCTTGGACGGTGCTCTTCCTGACCCAATGGCCTCACCTGGGTTGCCCTCTCCACCATTGGCAGCGGCTCGGCCGGGGAGGGGCCGACGAAACACTTCTGAGGAAGCCTCTTTGTGGCAAGGGGACCACGATCCTGCAGTGCATAGAAGGAAGGGAGTTGCGCCACCTGATGTCACCACTTCCTTGTAAGTTGGAGACCAAGGTGGGTTCGGGTGAAATGCGCCAAGAAATATCTGGTGCTTTTTTTTTTTTATCTCTGCTTTTATTCAGGGGATTGAATTGCTTTATTACACTCCTGCAAGAGGCCGAGAGCTGCCCAAGTGAGTTGGGTGCTGTAGAAATTTATATTTAAAAAATCAGAAATAATAGACCACTCCATTCCACTCCACTCCGTTCCGTTCCGTTCCGTTCTGTTCTATATTCTTTTTTAATTCTATTCTATATTCTATTAATTCTATTCTATTCTGTTCTATTCTGTTTTATTCTACTCCATATTCTTTTTTAATCCTATTCTATATTCTATTCTATTCTATATTCTTTTTAAATTCTATTCTATGTTCTATTAATTCTATTCTATTCTGTTCTATTCTATTCTAAATTCTCTCTTCTCTTCTCTTATCTTCTGTTCCATTTCCCATGTTATATATTACATATTACATTCTATATTTTCTATTCTATTCTATTCTATTCCATTCCATTCCATTCCATTCCATTCCATTCCATTCCATATTTTCTATTCTATTCTATTCTATTCTATTCTATTCTATTCTATTCTATTCTATTGTAATAATAATAATAATAGTAAAGTTGGAAGGGACCTTGGAGGTCATCTAGTCCAACCCCCTGCTTGGGCAGGAAACCCTACACCATTTCGGACAAATGGCTGTCCAGTCTCTTTTTAAAAACTTCCAGTGTTGGAGCATTTACTGCTTCTGGAGGCAAGCTGTTCCACTGATTAATTGTTCTCACTGTCAGGAAGTTTCTCCTTAGTTCTAGGTTGCTTTTCTCCTTGATTAGTTTCCACCCGTTGCTTCTTGTCCTGCCTTCAGGTGCTTTGGAAAATAGCTTATTCCCTCTTCTTTATGGCAGCCCCTGAGATATTGGAATACTGCTATCATGTCCCCCCTTGTCCTTCTCTTCGTTAAACTAGACATACCCAATTCTAGCAACCGTTCCTTATATGTTTTAGCCTCCATTCCCCTAATCATCTTTGTTGCTCTTCTCTGTACTCTTTCTAGAGTCTCAACATCTTTTTTACATCGTGGTGACCAAAACTGGATGCAGTATTCCAAGTGTGGCCTTACCAAGGCATTGAAGAGTGGTATTAATACTTCGCGTGATCTTGATTCTATCCCTCTGTTAATGTTGTTGTTGTTAATTGCGAAGTCGTGTCCGACCCATTGCGACCCCATGGACAACGTTCCTCCAGGCCTTCCTGTCCTCTACCATCTTCTGGAGTCCATTTAAGTTCACACCTCCTGCTTCAGTGACTCCATCCAACCACCTCGTTCTCTGTCGTCCCCTTCTTCTCTTGCCCTCCATCTTTCCCAGCATTAGGCGCTTCTCCAGTGAGTCCTTCCTTCTCATTAGGTGGCCAAAGTCCTTGAGTTTCAACTTCAGGATCTGGCCTTCTCAAGAGCAGTCGTGGTTGATCTCTTCTAGGACTGACCGGTTTGAACGCCTTGCAGTCCAGGGGACGCGCAGGAGTCTTCTCCAGCACCATAGTCCAAAGGCCTCCATTCTTTGGGGCTCAGCCTTTCTTACTACTTACTTACTTACTTACTACTCTGCTCTACTCTATTCCATAATCCATTCCATATTCCTTATATTCAATATTGCATATTGCATATCCCACTCCATTCCATGCCATTCCATTCCATTTTCTATCCTATCCTATTCTATCCATTATTTTATTTATATTTTGTATTTTGTCCCGTCCCCTCCCATCTCACTCCACTCCACTCCATTCCATTTCATTATATTTGATTCCGTTCCTTTCCCTTCCCTTCCATTCTATTCTATTCTGCCTTCTCTCTCTCTCTCTCTCTCTCTCTCTCACACACACACACACACACACACACACACCTCACTTCCCTGGGTGTAGAATATTAAAATTTGAAGGTACTTACCTCTTTCCGAGTGCATTTTGAGCAGAAGACTCAAAATCGCCTTTACTCCCGTTTCTCCAAATGGGAAAGGTCCGGAAAACCCACCCACAGACAAAAGGGGTCGGTCATCAGCAAAGTGAAGGCTTAACCCGGGCCTGATCCTTTGGTCAGCTTAGCTTTGGAGTCCCTTTGTGGTTGCCAAATTGTTGAGAGAATCGGTTCGGATCCGTTCTTTCTCCCGAGCCGGGAGAGAAGCAGTGAGGGAAAAACAAGATCCAAGGCAAGCTGCTTATGAAAGGGAGCTTCCCTTTGTTTCCCAGTAACAGCAACAAGGCTGTTCTTGGGGGGCAGCTAGCAAATTGTGTTTGTTGGTGAGAGAGTTTGTAAATGTTTTTGAGTTCTTTCTTAGCAATGTATGAATAGCTGTTCTTTTCAGAATTCTTTTGAGTCAGAGCCATTTCCTTCAGAGGGCCCAAACTAGCCTTTTCATCAGCCAAACAATAGGGTTGCCTTCCAAACTCCCCAGTTAAAGCTGCAAATTGTCCAGAAGGACGCAAATCTGGTTGGAAAAGGAGCAGATGCAACCTACGGTGAGCTGCGTCTGTCTTTCCTCCCGTGTAACAAAAACAAAGCTTCTATTGCACACCAAAGATTTTTATTGCTTGGTTTGTTGATTCCCAATACAATCATCCCATATCACTTGTACCCAATCCCTGATCCTTGCACCCTAGAGAAAGACTGCACCCTCCCCAAATAAATGGCTTTTTTGTGTGTCGCACTTGGTCTCCTTCCGAGGGACACCTTCTTCCTCGATAGCCAGGTTTTCCGAGGCTTCTTGGAGACCCAAGGGTGCTCCAGGTCCAAAGCAGACCCCACAGAAGGAACGGCCTCCCCGTTGGAGTTTAGTGACCTACACCCGTGGAGACAAAAATGGGGTGAGGGGCAGCAAGGTTAAAGTGACAGCAAGTGAAATTTTTATTCATTTTATTTATTCATTCATTTTTATCCTTAGCCGAGAGGCCTCGTCTGTGACCGGAATGCTTTCGTTTGATACCACTAAAAAAGAAGAACGAGAAAACCAAGAAAAACGCAGCATGGTTGCATCAAGAACAATCACGACCTGGATGATTGAGCATCGTAGACATTTGGTCCATGTCTGGGACTATCTTGGTTCTCCAACAGCCCCAGATACGGTTGAGCTGCTCCCTTGGGTCCTCTTAACCTTCCATTCTCCTCTCTTCCAGCCTCTTACCTTGCAGGCGCTCACAGTTGAACCGGCTATAAACACCATCGGATTCCAACCGGATGGGGGACACATTATCCTTGCTCCTCACGACGAATGTCTCATAGGGCGGGATGAGAATTTCCTTTTCGTATGTCATGGGCGAGATGTCATCAATGGGCACTCTGTAACAGGTCTTGATGGAGAACACGGTATCCGTGCCAAACGTTTCGGCTACCCCTTTCTCCGAAGATGAGGAAGTAAACTGCCCGAAGCGGATGCGATCCCCCTTGCGGACATTGAAATGGACATTTCTTACCCCACGGAAGACCTCGCGGCAGTTGCCCTTCCTGGCCTGAACAGCCGTGGTTAAGAGGAAGAAAAAGTCCTTGAAGGCAAATTGACTGTAAGACTCTTGGGATATCCCAGCTTCTCTTGTAGCCTTATTGAAATCCCTGGTTAGGTCTGTAGGGAGCATGTAAGCCACGATTGCAGTACCTTGCATTGGAGTGAGGTCGGTGATTGATTTGCCAACTTCGGTCCAGTGCTTTTTGGCTATTTCCCACCTTGCCTTATATTTTGTCGGTACAGGAATATATCCTGAGCTCTCACGAGGGAGCACCTTCGGGGGGTTGCAGTTAATATACTGGTCGTCCACGGAATTCTCGGACATGTCGAGGGGAATATTGTCGAGACACAACACCTGTCGGAGAAAAGAGAAGGTGTGAAAGGAGAGGGAAGGAGAGAAAGGAGCCCAAATGTTGGGAGAACCCAGACTGGCCCAGATGCCTTCTTCAACCCCCAAAGGAGCACAGGGTGGGTGGAGTCCCTGCGGATTTTACTCTGCTGTCACCCTCCCACTGAAGTGGTACTTCTTTATCTACTCGCAGGTGCATGCCTCCCAACTGCTCGGTGGGCAGGAGCTGAGGTGAGGACGGGAGCTCACCCGTCGGCAGCCCTTGGCTTTGGCTAGTCTAAAGAAAAGAAGAAACAGGGGAGACATGACAGCAGCGTTCCAGTATTTAGGGGGGCTGCCCCAAGGAAGAGGAGGGGGGCAAAATATTCTCCAAAACCCCAGAGGGCAGGATGAGAAATGAGGGTTGGAAACTGACTAAAGAGAGAAGCAACCTGGAATAAGGAGAAACTTCCTGACATGTAGTAATCACTCCTTAGTCATTGAAGGGTGCAAAGAAATTTATTTATTTATGAGACTTATATACCGCTTTAAGTGCAAGCACTCTCTAAGCGGTGTACACCAGTAAGCAAGGTATATATATATTTACATTGCCCCCAACAATCTGGGTCCTCATTTTACCTACCCCGGAAGGATGGAAGGCTGAGTCAACCTTGAGCCGGTGAGATTTGAACCGCTGACCTGCTGAACACAGTCAGCTAAAGTGGCCTGCAGTACTGCACTCTAACTGCTGTGCCACCTCGGCTCTTTATATAGAGGTTTACAAATAGCAAAAGATACAGCATGGCAACAGCATTTCATGGGCTAAAATCCTTTACCAATCGTCAAGAGTAAAAAGATAGAGGCCATAAACAGGGAAACTTGTTGTTCCACCAGCCAACCTTATCAAACTGGCAAGGTCACACAGACGTGCGTACTTTCACATCACCATGGTGATGTGAGGGGGGGAGAAGATAGATGCATAGCAAAGATACAAGCGTTGGGGGGGGCAGTTTTCTGCACGCAACTTT
>NW_024099094.1:0-6091 GCF_016545835.1 Crotalus tigris
GAGCTCCACGTCTCTTATTCCGTCGGTAGCCGCTTTGCTTGGGTTGGTCGTAGCCGAGGGATATTTAAAAACAGCGAGGAAAGTGCACAGGATGCCCGCTTAGGCTCCCATCGCCTGTTTCCTGGGAGAGGGGAAGTCATTTATTGAGAAGAATTGAGTCCTACGGTTAAAGAAGGCATAGCAGCCAGAAAAGGAAATAAACCCTTTTAACATGATTTTAAAATGATTATTATTTTTTATTTATCTATTGAAGCTATTGCGTGCTATTAAGGGTCAAAAAAAAGTGCCATCCATCCCGTGGTTGAAGCAGGCCCAGCAGCCATTACAAAACTTGTCAATGGCATTTTAAGGCTACTCTTTCTTATTAAAACCTTATTAAATTAATAGGGCATCATAGTCCTCTTAACTAGGTTGAAGGCTTTTGAAGAGATTTCTTCTTCCGCGCCACGGCGTTGCAGCACAAACGGGCCTCCCCTGCCCTGTTAATAAGGAGTTAATACCGTTAATAAAGACAGAGAATATCTATAATTTTAAAATGCCATAAAAGCGTTTATTCTCCTTGGTGGCGGCAATACCCGTTTTTGGACCACAGGAGGGCAGAGCTTTCCGTCCCGTAGCAATTAACGTTGAGCATTTTGCCCAGCATAGGGAACACAGAGAAAGCACGAAATAGAAAAGCCGACAAAGCGCCCAGAGCGTCTCCACTTAATTGCGCGCTGCCAAATGGGGACGGTCCGCCTTCCCGCGCCTTCGGCGCATGTACACAGCACGGTGGTTCTTCACCAGCAATCCCAGACACATACTCCCAGAGGCCTTCCGGCAATTGGGGGCTTTCTGTCCCTCGGTCTCGGCGGTTCCCCGGGTCCCTGTGAGAAAAGCACCTTTCCAAGATGGCCGACTTCCGGCCCTTCGCTCTTAATCGGTCCCCCAATTTCCTTTCACAGAAGACCTTCTCTGCATGTCGGACTTTCCGTCCGATCAAATCCGCCGTCCACCGGGGCCTTTAAAAAACGACCTATCCCGTCGTGGTGGTGGTGGAAGGAGGTAAGGAGATGGGCGAGCGGGCCGGGTTGTATGACACTCTGCCTTTGCAAGGGGCTGTAACTTCCAGCAGGCTCAGGCAATGTGAGGGGGGGGGAGGAAATGCAGGGTTGGCGGTTCAGGAATGGTGCACATTGTCCCGAGGCACCGACGGTTCTTCCGCCTGCTTTTGTGGTGGGGGCGAGGTTAGGTGGAATGCAGAACACATCGGCCCATTTGCAGAACGGATGTGGCAGAAATAGCATCCCTTGGCGCAACCTGGAGTAAAGAAAACCGGTGTCAGGCCATTGTGTCAGGGTAGGCCAAGTCTTCAGAAACGTGGGCTTTGACAAGCAGCACAGGGAACTCGTCTCTCTGGCTTTTCCTTTGAGAGTGGCTCTGGGTTTATGGTTGGGACCTCCTCCCAGTTATTGTGGTTGCGAAGCTGTGCTTCGTCGCTTGTTCCCGCGATGTGGCTGTTTTTTGTCTAGGTTGTAGTAATCTTTTCTGCTTTCTGTTCCAGGTGCTCCACAGCACAGTGAGAAATTTAAGCGGCTCACGTTAACAACCAAGAATAAAATGGGGATAAGAACAGAATAGGAGATAGGTATCGAAAAAGGTTTTATAAAGTCAATACAACATGACCTAAGAAGGGGCTAGCCCCCCACGGGGATGGTCTACTCTGTGAACTGGTCCTTACTGTCGCCAAAGGTTCGCTTCTTTTCATGAGCTACTGAGCTTGCAGAGGTCTGTATCCCTGCCTTTTTCTACAAGGAAGGGCAGAATTCTCTCCACACTTCTGTATGAATAAATGATGTTTCCATCTGACCGATCTCGAGTGTACTTTTGAACAGACACATCCATCTTCAGTTGTTTCCCCATTCTTACACCCTAAGCAGTTTATTTTTCTTACAGATGAAAAAAAAAAAAAAAAAACCCAACAAATGTTCCCTGGTTTCGGAGGCGAGTAGTATTTATGGGTATGGTCTAACTGAGGCGTTTGGTGATTCCCAGCGTCACTAAGAAAGTCCTGGTTTTTATTCTGCCCCCTTAGCGACAGGACAGAGAAACACCTTCAGGACCTGAACTGTGGGTGCTCTGTACAATTGTCCCTTCAGAGCACCCCTCCTCTTTAATTCACAAAGTGGGAGAGGTCAGGAGCGGAGCTTTGGCGAGGTGAAGTTCAAGCAGCGTGCTGCTGAAAACATGGCACGGGAGCATTTTAAGAAACACGGCAGTGAGCGTTATTGGGATCTAGGCTCTGAGCGAGTCAGTCCTAGAACCCTCAGACTGACGGCCTTTTCTGAAGCCCCTTCTCACATTTCTGGGCGTTTGACATAAAGGGCAAGAAGTGAGCAGAAACATTAAGACTCTAGAAGCCCCGCCCCCCGCGCCCACCCTACATTCCCACAAATTTCTCCCCGTAAGTCTTCAATTGCACACATGAAAGGAATATTTTTGTTCAGATCCAACATGACAACAGTCTTTGTGTTAAATTGTTTGCTTTGGCACTAACATGACGACGCGTGTGAGAGAGTCCTGCAGCTTTCCCGCTGCCCAAAGTACACCTTCAGTCAGATCTTGGGGTTTATCCATTCCTGCCCTGCAGGATGCCAAGGAAGGATATTAAAATGTCTGGCTCTAAAAATCTATTCTACTCTTAGGAAAGCTCAGGGTCTTTCAGATAACTCTTGCTGGTCCCGCACATATCACCCCTTTAAGCCTTTTTGTCTCTGCTGCAGAGAGACATTCGGTTAGCTCAGCTGGAGCTCCACGTCTCTTATTCCGTTGGTAGCCGCTTTGCTTGGGTTGGTCGTAGCCGAGGGATATTTAAAAACAGCGAGGAAAGTGCACAGGCGGCCCGCTTAGGCTCCCATCGCCTGTTTCCTGGGAGAGGGGAAGTCATTTATTGAGAAGAATTGAGTCCTACGGTTAAAGAAGGCATAGCAGCCAGAAAAGGAAATAAACCCTTTTAACATGATTTTAAGATGATTATTATTTTTTATTTATCTATTGAAGCTATTTCGTGCTATTAAGGGTCAAAAAACAGTGCCATCCATCCCGTGGTTGAAGCAGGCCCATAAGCCATACAAACTTGTCAATGCATTTTAATGGCTACTCTTCTTATTAAAACCTTATTAATATTAATAGGCATCATAGTCCCATTCCTTAACTAGGTTGAAGGCTTTTGTGAAAAAGCAGATTTCTTCCTTCCGCTCCTGTGGCGTTGCAGCAAACGGGCCTCACCCTGGCCTGATTAATAAGAGTTTAATGTCGTTAATAAAGACAGAGAAGATCGTAATTTTAAAATGCCATTAAAAGCGTTTATTTCTTTTGCTGGCGGCAAGACCCGTTTTTGACCACAGGAGGGCAGAGCTTTCCGTCCCGTAGCATTAACGTTGAGGCCTTTTGCCCAGCATCGGGACACCGAGAAGCTAAGCCGCAAAGCGCAGAGCGTCTCCACGCTATGCTCCTGCCAAAGGGACGGGCCGCTTCCCTCGGCCTTCGGCGCATGTCCGCCGGCTGGTTCTTCACCAGCGATCCAGCAATCTCCCAGAGGCCTTCTCGGCAATTGGGGGCTTTCTTGCCCTCGTTCTCGGCGGTATCCCGGGTCCTGTGGAAAAGCACCTTTTCAAGATGTCCGACTTCCGGCCCTATCGCTCTTAATTCGTTCCCGCCAATTTCCTTTCACAGAAGACCTTCTCTGCATTTCGGTACTTTCCGTCCGATCCCAAATCCGCCGTCGCACCGGGGGGCCTTTCAAAAAACAAACCACTTTCCCCGTCGTGGTGTGGTATGGAATTGGGAGGTAAGGAGATGGGCGAGCGGGCCGGGTTGTATCACACTCTGCCTTTGTGCAAGGGTGCTGTAACTTTCCAGCAGGCTCAGGCAATAGTGAGTGTGGGGGGGGGAGGAAATGCAGCGTTGTGCGGTTCAGGACGGGTGCACTTGTCCCGAGGCACCGACGGTTCGTCCGGCCTGCTTTTTGTGGGGCGGAGGGTTGGGGGGAGAATGCAGAACACATCTGCCCATTTGCAGAACGGATGTGGCAGAAATAGCATCCCTTGGCGCAACCTGGAGTAAAAAAAAACCGGTTTCAGGCCCTTGTGTCAGGGTAGGCCAAGTCTTCAGAAACGTGGGCTTTGACAAGCAGCACAGGGAACTCGTCTCTCTGGCTTTTCCTTTGAGAGTGGCTCTGGGTTTATGGTTGGGACCTCCTCCCAATTAGTGTGTTTGCGAAGCTGTGCTTCGTCGCGATGCTGTTTGTCAGTTGTATCTTTTCTGCTTTCTTTCCAAGGTCCCAAAGCACAGGAGAAATTTAAGCGGCTCACGTTACACCGAATAAAATGGGATGAGCAGACAGGAGATGGTAAGAAAGTGTTAAAGTAATCAAATGACCTAGAAAGGGGCGAGCCCAACGTGGATGGCTTTGTGAACTGGTCCTTTACTGTCGCCAAAGGTTCGCTTCTTTTCATGAGCTACTGAGCTTGCAGAGGTCTGTATCCTGCCTTTTCTAAAGGACGGGCAGAATTCTCACCTTCTGTATGAATAAAGGATGTTTCCGATCTGACCGATCTCGAGTGTACTTTTTGAACAGACACATCCATCTTCAGTTGTTCCCCATTCTTACACCCTAAGCAGTTATTTTTTCTTGCCGATGATGAGGAATCTGGTGAAAAAAACCCCAAACAAATGTTCCCTGGTTTGGGGAGGCGAGTAGTATTTATGGTATGGTCTACTGAAGGCGTTTTGTGATTCCAGCGTCACTAAGAAGCCTGGTTTTTATATGCCCCCCTTAGCGACAGGACAGAGTAACAAACCTTCAGAACTGAACTGTGGGTGGCTCTGTACATTGTCCTTCAGAGCACCTCCTCTTTAATTCAAAAGTGGGAGAGGTCAGGAGCGGAGCTTGGGCGAGGTGAAGTTCAAGCAGCGTGCTGCTGAAAACATGGCACGGGAGCATTTTAAGAAACACGGCACTGAGCGTTATTGGGATCTAGGCTCTGAGCGAGTCAGTCCTAGAACCCGCAGACTGACGGCCTTTTCTGAAGCCCCTTCTCACATTTCTGGGCGTTTGACATAAAGGGCAAAAAGTGAGCAGAAACATTAAGACTCTAAGCCCCGCCCCCGCGCCCCCCTCATTCCCACAAATTCCTCCCCGTACAATGCACACAATGAAAGGAAATATTTTTCAGATCCAAAGAACGGCTTTTGGTTTTAATGTTTTGCTTTGGACTAACAGGACACGCGTGTGAGAGAGATCTTCAGCTTCCCCGCTGCCACAAGTACACCTTCAGTCAGTCTTGGGGTTTTATCATTCCTGCCCTGCAGGAGTGCCAAGGAGAGGATATAAAAATGTCTGGCTCTAAAAAATGCTATTCTACTCTTAGGAAAGCTCAGGTCTTTCAGATACCTTGCTGGTCCCCACACACCCCATTTAATCCTTTTTGGTGCTGCAGAGAGACATTCGGTTAAGCTCTAGGTGGAGCTTCACGTCTCTTATTCCGTTGGTAGCCGCTTTGCTTGGGTTGGTCGTAGCCGAGGGATATTTAAAAACAGCGAGGAAAGTGCACAGGAGGCCCGCTTAGGCTCCCATCGCCTGTTTCCTGGCAGAGGGGAAGTCATTTATTGAGAAGAATTGAGTCCTACGGTTAAAGAAGGCATAGCAGCCAGAAAAGGAAATAAACCCTTTTAACATGATTATTATTTTTTATTTATCTATTGAAGCTATTGCATGCTATTAAGGGTCAAAAAACAGTGCCATCCATCCCGTGGTTGAAGCAGGCCCAGCAGCCATTACAAAACTTGTCAATGGCATTTTAAGGTTACTCTTTCTTATTAAAAACTTATTAATATTAATAGGGCATCATAGTCCTCCTTAACTAGGTTGAAGGCTTTTGAAGCAGATTTCTTCTTCCGCGCCTGTGCGTTGCAGCAAACGGGCCTCCCCTGGCCCTGTTAATAAGGTGTTACTACCGTTAATAAAGACAGAGAATATCGTAATTTTAAAATGCCATTAAAAGCGTTTATTTCTTTTGGTGGCGGCAATACCCGTTTTTGACCACAGGAG
>NW_024099095.1:0-4813 GCF_016545835.1 Crotalus tigris
TCAATTTTTGAAAACTACAAAAAGCACCATTTCTAAGGATGAAATTTAACCGCGAATCCCATTCAGACATCCGTTTAGACATTTGGATCCTAAAATTTTTTTCACCTACGGAGCACAAAAATCCCTGACCCCGGCATCAGGAATTTACTTCCACGGACATCAAATGTCTCAATTTTTAAAAACTACAAATAGAACCTTTTTTAAGCATGAAATTTATACCTGAATCCCATTCTGACATCCGTTGATACATTTGGGTCAAAAAAAAAATTTTTGCCTCCGGAGCACAAAAATCCCTGACCCCGGCATCAGGAATTTCCTTCCCCGGACACCAAAACGGCTCAATTTTTAAAAACTACAAAAAGCACCATTTTTAAGCATGAAATTTAACCCGAAATCCCATTCTGACGTCCATTTTCACATTTGGGTGAAACAAAAATTTTCACCTCTGGAGCACAAAAATCCCTGACCCCGGCATCAGGAATTTCCTTCCCTGGACACCAAAATGGCTCAATTTTTGAAAACTACAAAAAGCACCATTTCTAAGGATGAAATTTAACCGCGAATCCCATTCTGACATCCGTTTATACATTTGGATCCTAAAATTTTTTTCACCTACGGAGGACAAAAATCCCTGACCCCGGCATCAGGAATTTACTTCCACGGACACCAAAATGGCTCAATTTTTAAAAACTACAAAAAAGCACCTTTTTAAACGTTATATTTAACCCCGAATCCCATTCTGACGTCCGTTTATACATTTGGGTCAAAAAAAAATTTTCAACTCCGGTGCACAAAAATCCCTGACCCCGGCATCAGGAATTTCCTTCCCCGGACACAAAAACGGCTCAATTTTTAAAAACTACAAAAAGCACCATATTTAAGCTTGAAATCTAACCCTGAATCGCATTCTGACGTCTGTTTTTACATTTGGGTGAAACAAAAATTTTCACCTGCGGAGCACAAAAATACCTGACCCCGGCATCATGAATTTCCTTCTCTGGACACCAAAATGGCTCAATTTTTAAAAACTGCAAAAATCACCATTTTTATGCATGAAATTTAACCCTGAATCCCAATCTGACGTCCGTTTATACATTTGGTTGAAAAAAAAATTTCACCTCCGGAGCACAAAAATCCCTGACCCGGCCATCAGGAATTTCCTTCCCTGGACACCAAAATGGCTCAATTTTTAAAAACTACAAAAAGCACCATTTTTATGCATGAAATTTAACCCCGAATCCCAATCTGACATCCGTTTATACATTTGGTTGAAAAAAAAATTTCACCTCCGGAGCACAAAAATCCCTGACCCGGGCATCAGGAAATTCCTTCCCTGGACACCAAAATGGCTCAATTTTTAAAAACTACAAAAAGCACCATTTTTATGCATGAAATTTAACCCCGAATCCCAATCTGACGTCCGTTTATACATTTGGGTCAAAAAAATTATTTCACCTCCACAGCACTAAAATCCCTGACCCCGGCATCAGGAATTTCCTTCCCTGGACACCAAAACGGCTCAATTTTAAAAACTAAAAAAGGACCATTTTTAAGCTTGAAATTTAACCCGAATCGCCATTCTTGACGTCTGTTTTTACATTTGGGTGAAACAAAATTTTCATCTACGGAGCACCAAACATCCCTGATCCCGGCATCGGAATTTCCTCCCTGCGACACCAGAATGTCTCAATTTTTAAAACTACAAAAAGCACGTTTTTTAAGCATGAAATTTAACCCCAGAATCCCATTCTGACATCCGTTTATAAAGTTGGGCGAAAAAAAAATTTTCATCTACAGAGGCACAAAATTCCCTGATCCCGGCATCAGAATTGTCCTTCCCTGGACACCAAAACGGCTCAATTTTTAAAAAACTAAAAAGAGGACCATTTTAAGTTGAAATTTAACCCGAATCCCATCTGACGTTCGTTTTACCATTTCGGTGAAACAAAAGATTTTCACTCCAGAGAACAAAAATCCCTGACCCCGGCATCAGGAATTTCCTTCCCTGGACACCAAAATGTCTCAATTTTTAAAAACTAGAAAAAAGCACGTTTTTTAAGCATGAAATTTAACCCCGAATCCCATTCTGACGTCCATTTATACATTTCGGTGAAAAAAAAATTTCTCCTCCGGAGCACAAAAATCCCTGACCCCGGAATCAGGAATTTCCTTCCTGGACACCAAAACGTCTCAATTTTTAAAAACTAGAAAAAGCACGTTTTTAAGCATGAAATTTAACCCCGAATCCCATTCTGATGTCCGTTTATACATTTGGGTGAAAAAAAAATTTTCACCTCCGGAGCACAAAAATCCCTGACCCCGGCATCAGGAATTTCCTTCCCTGGACACCAAAATGTCTCAATTTTTAAAAACTACAAAAAGCACGTTTTTAAGCATGAAATTTAACCCCGAATCCAATTCTGACGGATTATACATTTCGGTGAAAAAAAAATTTTCACCTCCGGAGCAAAAAATCCCTGACCCCGGCAGCAGGAATTACTTCCCTGGACACCAAATGTCTCAATTTTTAAAATACAAAAGAGCACGTTTTTTAAGCATGAAATTTAACCCCGAATCCCATTTTCTGAGTCCATTATACATTTGTGAAAAAAAAAAATTTTCACCTCCGGAGCACAAAAAATCCCTGACCCCGGATCAGGAATCTCCCTGGACACAAAATGTCTCAATTTTTAAAAAATACAAGAGCACGTTTTTAAGCATGAAATTAACCCCGAATCCCATTCTGATGTCCTTTTATACATTTGGGTGAAAAAAAAATTTTCTCCTCCGGAGCACAAAAATCCCTGACCCCGGCATCAGGAATTTCCTTCCCTGGACACCAAAACGTCTCAATTTTGAAAAACTAGAAAATTTACGTTTTTTAAGCATGAAATTTAACCCCGAATCCCATTCTGATGTCCATTTATACATTTGGGTGAAAAAAAATTTTTCACCTCCGGAGCAGAAAAATCCCTAACTCCGGCATCAGGAATTTCCTTCCCTGGACACCAAAACGGCTCAATTTTTAAAAACTAAAAATGGACCATTTTTAAGCTTGAAATTTAACCCCGAATCGCATTCTGATGTCGGTTTTTATATTTGGGTGAAACAAAAATTTTCACCTCCAGAGCACAAAAATCCCTGACCCCGGCATCAGGAATTGCCTTCCCTGGACACCAAAACGGCTCAATTTTTAAAAACTAAAAAAGGACCATTTTTAAGCTTGAAATTTAACCCCGAATCGCATTCTGACGTCGGTTTTTACATTTGGGTGAAAAAAAATTTTCACCTCGGAGCACAAAAATCCCTGACCCCGGCATCAGGAATTTTCCTTCCCTGGACACCAAAATGTCTCAATTTTTAAAAACTACAAAAAGCCACTTTTTTTAAGCATGAAATTTAACCCCGAATCCCATTCTGACGTCCATTTATACATTTGGGGTGAAAAAAAAAATTTTCCCTCCTCCGGAGTCACAAAAATCCCTGACCCGGCATCAGGAATTTCCTTCCTGGACACCAAACGTCTCAATTTTGAAAAACTAGAATTTAACGTTTTTTCAAGCATGAAATTTAACCCGAATCCCATTCTGACGTCCGTTGTATACCTTTGGGTGGAAAAAAAATTTTCACTCCGGAGCAGAAAATCCCTGACTCGGCATCAGGAATTTTCCTTCCCTGGACAACCAAAAACGGCTCAATTTTCTAAAACTAAAAATGGACCATTTTTAAGCTTGAAATTTAACCCCGAATCGCATTCTGACGTCTGTTTTTATATTTGGGTGAAACAAAAATTTTCACCTCCAGAGCACAAACATCCCTGACCCCGGCATCAGGAATTTCCTTCCCTGGACACCAAAACGGCTCAATTTTGAAAAACTAAAAAAGGACCATTTTTAAGCTTGAAATTTAACCCCGAATCGCATTCTGACGTCTGTTTTTACATTTGGGTGATACAAAAATTTTCATCTACGGAGTACAAAATTTCCTGATCCCAACATCAGGAATTTCCTTCCCTGGACACCAAAACGTCTCAATTTTTAAAAACTAGAAAATTTACGTTTTTTAAGCATGAAATTTAACCCCGAATCCCATTCTGCCGTCCGTTTATACATTTGGTTGAAAAAAAAAATTTTCACCTCCCGAGCACAAAAATCCCTGACCCCGGCATCAGGAATTTCCTTCCCTGGACACCAAAATGTCTCAATTTTTTAAAAACTAGAAAAAGCACGTTTTTTAAGCATGAAATTTAACCCCGAATCCCATTCTGACGTCCGTTTATACATTTTGGTGAAAAAAAATTTTTCACTTCCAGAGCACAAAAATCCCTGACCCCGGCAAGAGGAATTTCCTTGCACGGACACCAAAACGGCTCAATTTTTAAAACTAAAAATTTACTGTTTTTTTTTAAAGCATGAAATTTAACCCCGAATCCCATTCTGATGTCCATTTATACATTTGGGTGCAAAAAAATTTTTCACCTCCGGAGCACAAAAACCCCTGACCCCGGCATCAGGAATTTCCTTCCCTGGACACCAAAACGGCTCAATTTTTAAAACTAAAAATGGACCATTTTTAAGCTTGAAATTTAACCCCGAATCCCAGTCTGACGTCGGTTTTTATATTTGGGTGAAACAAAAATTTTCACCTCCAGAGCACAAAAATCCCTGACCCCGGCATCAGGAATTTCCTTCCCTGGACCCCAAAATGTCTCAATTTTTAAAAACTAGAAAAAGCACGTTTTTTAAGCATGAAATTTAACCCCGAATCCCATTCTGACGTCCGTTTATACATTTGGGTGAAAAAAAAAAATTTT
>NW_024099096.1:0-34746 GCF_016545835.1 Crotalus tigris
CTCATTGAGGTGGGATTGACAACTCTGTTTCCCCAAAGCAACAACCCTGAGAAATGGACAGCTCGTTCCTTTTGGACCAGAAACTCTGAAACTCAGGACTAGGGGCAGTGCTCAGGCCACCTGGACAGGACCCAGGAGCGGACACGTGAAAGTGTGTGATCTGTACCTGTTTCAGCGGTAACATCCCTGGCACTAAGAGGGAGCTCGGGCAAGGCTTGGATTGATAGAATGTTGACAGCTGGCGCGGGGTCAGCTTCTACTACTGTCAGAGGCAACCTACTGAGGCCATCAGCATGGCCCATTTCTTTCCCAGGCTTGTGGAGTAATGAAAAATCATATGCAGACAAGAAAATAGACCACCTAAGCATTCTAGGGGAAATGATGTGGGGAGTCTGCTTACGTGTGGTAAACAGTCCCAGCAGAGGCTTATGGTCAGTGAAGACCGTGAAATGCCTGCCATATAGAAAATCGTGGAATTTTTTAATTCCAGCAACAACAGCCAGAGCCTCCCTGTCTATCTGAGCGTAGTTGCGCTCGGCAGAAGACAGTGTTCTGGAGTAGTATGCAATAGGAACCTGAGTTCCATCAGACCTGAGGTGACTCAGGACAGCTCCAACCCCGTAGGGGGATGCATCACAAGCGATGCACACAGGGAGAGACTCGTTGAAATGTGCAAGAACACTGTTAGAAGTGAGCAAGGCCTTGACTTCTTTAAAGCAAGCCTCATGTGCTTGTGACCACAGCCACACAGCTTGTTTGTCTAGTAGCCTGTGAAGAGGCTCAGCTACACTAGCTTTATGTGGAAGAAAAGAATTGTAGAAATTCAGGAGGCCTAGGAAGGCCTGAAGTTCGGCCTTAGACTTTGGCCTGGGTGCTTGTAAAATAGCAGTTAGTTTGGATTCAGCAGGATGAATCCCAGCAGCATCAATTTTGAATCCCAGAAATTCAGTAGAAGGCACCCCGATCTTGCATTTGTCTTTTCTGAGCTTGAGGCCTGATTCCCTGAATCTTAACAGGACAGCCCTAAGTCTTTCAGCTAGAATGTGTGTGGAGTCTCCTGCAATCAAGACATCGTCAAAGTAGGGGCAGACCCCTGGTATACCTCGTAGTGTGTTTTCCATTACGCTTTGGAAAATCCCAGGAGCGACATTTACTCCAAACTGTAGCCTTTTTACTTTAAAGGCTCCCCTGTGGGTCACAATGGTCTGAGCTATGGCAGCATCATCATCAACAGGCAGCTGTTGATATGCTTGAGCTAGGTCAAGCTTTGCAAAAACACGCCCCCCCTTGAGAGAGGCCAGGATGTGACTGACCACAGGAACAGGATAGGCATGTTGCTGCAATGCCTTATTGAGTGTGCATTTGTAATCAGCACAAATGCGAATGTCCCCATTTGCCTTTAGAGGCGTGACAATGGGGGTCTCCCACGGGCTGGAATCAACAGGTTCTAGGATTCCCTGTTGGATTAGTTTGTCTAGTTCAGTGTCAATCTTACTTTTTAAAGCAAAAGGGACCCTTCTTGCTTTAATCCTAATGGGAGTGACAGTGGGGTCTAGCTTTAAGGACACAGGTGGTCCTTTGAATGTGCCCAGCTGGGGGCTGAAAACATCTGCAAATTCTTTGCAGACTTCCTGTAGGTCGAGTGTTTGTAAGCTGTTGAGTCCTGTGACGTGTATCCCCAGGGCCTCAAACCAATCGAGTCCTATGAGACTCGTTCGTTCACCCCCTACTACTAATAAGTCTAGTGGACCTTCAAAACTCTTGTATTGCACGTTAAGGGTGGCCTCCCCCTTAACACACACTCTTGAGTTCTGAAAATCTGTTAATACAATATCAGAAGGCCTTAACTTGGCCTTAGACCCACTACTGGAACAAATCTTCCTAAATGTATGCAATGAAATGATGGACAGGGCAGACCCTGTGTCTAGTTCCATAGATAATGGAACCCCTTGTAGCTTCACGTTGAGTGACAGCTTTTTCTTCATGGGCTTGTGTGTGCCTGTTCTACAGATGCTTCTTCGCGAAGCGCAAAACCCTACCCTATTCTGGCTGGGGAATCTGGTACCTTTCAGGCGTTCTTCTTGGGGTTGTGCCTTTCGTCGGCTCAGACACACAGCTGCAATATGCCCTTGTTTGCCGCATGCCCGACAGGTAGCGGAGCGGAACTTGCAGTCGGTTCTCCTGTGGCGACCTCCACAGCCGATGCACTTGAGCAGAGCCGAAGAGCTTCCCTTCTGGTTCTCTTCCTTCGCGGGGTGTAGACGGTCGACTTCCTCGTCCGGATCCTCCTCGGAGTTTCGTCGGACGTCTTCCTGGTGCACGGACGCACCCTCTGCACTGTTTCTGATCGGCCGCATGTTTTTGATGGCGCCGCCTGCTGCTTCTTCTGCGGTGACTTCCCTTAAGGCGTCTTGGAAGGATAATTCTTCCTTGGCAAAAAGTCTCTGTTGTAGCTCTCGATGCCTTAGCCCGCACACGAATCGGTCCCTCAGTCGTTCCTCGAGGTCCTTGAACTCGCAGGGCTTGGCGGCCTTCCGTAGCGCGGCGATGTATTCCTTGGCTGTTTCACCGGACCGTTGATCCCTCTGCTCGAAGGTGTGGCGCCATGAGATAACGGACACCTTGGGGTGGAAGTGCTCTTTCAGCAGCTTCTTCAGGTCTGCGTAGCTTACAGACTCTACTGGAACAGGTGCTACAAGATTTTCTGCGATTTCGAAGGCGTCTTGGCCGCAAACGCAAAGCAGGGTGGCGGCCTTCAAGCTATCTTCCCTCACTTGGTTTGCCTTGAAGTAGTTCTCCATTCTGGATACGTAGGACTCCCACCGCTCTGGATGTGAGACGTCGAATTCCGAAAGCCTTCCGATTTTCGCCATCTTCGGATCTTCAGGAGACGGGTCTATCAGCCAGCCTACCCCCGAATGCGCACCGGATTGGCGGGCAGCTGCCGAGTCGACGCCGTTCCTCTTCCGCCGCTCAGGACTCCTTGGGTAAGCTTACACTTCTTCCTTTCCAGGTAGTGCAAGGAATCCCACCTTCGTCGCCAGTGTTGCGTCCTTGGCGGGAAAACAGACACGAGAAGCAGCTGGAGTTCTCAGTTTCTTTTATTCAGCGTTCAGCTTACAGGAAGATGGCTTCAGCCTCGCCCAAACGCCTCGCAGCCTCTTATATAGGCAACTCCCGGGTAAATGGGTTACTTTTCCCGCGCCAGCACCCGCGCATGCGCACGGCGCTGGCGACAGCCTGTCTGGTCCCGGGCAGCTTTGCACCTGCCCGGGACTGCCTGCAAACGCCCGAGCCGTTTGCAAAGGCTCGGGACATAACAGTAATGGTGATAATGAATCTCCTTGAAATATTCCTCTCTTGATATTAACCTCTCCCAGTCTCTCACCATTGATCTGCAACTGTGTCTTCCATTGTGCCATCGATCTTTGCACAAATTTTCTGATGTTTCTACTGACTCCTGTTATTTCTAGGCACTTGATTATCCAGTCATGTGGCAGAGAGTCAAATGCCTTTTTGTAGTCAATCCATGCCACATTCAGGTTGGTCTTCCTTCTCTTGCAGTTTTCCAAGATCATTTTGTCTATTAGGAGTTGATCTTTTGTTCCTCTGCTATTGGGGCGGTTTCCTTTCTGCTCAGGTGGAAAGAGATTGTTTTCAACTAGATGCTGTTGTACTGCATCAGCTACCACACCAGTTAGTAATTTGAAAGTTGTTGGTAAGCAGGTAATTGGCCTGTAGTTACCTGGTGTTGCCCCTTTTGCTGGATTTTTCATTATTAGGTAGGTTTTCCCAGTTGTTAGCCACTTTTCAAT
Source organism: Crotalus tigris (assembly GCF_016545835.1). Lineage (NCBI taxonomy): Eukaryota > Metazoa > Chordata > Lepidosauria > Squamata > Viperidae > Crotalus > Crotalus tigris. The sequence goes on from NW_024099096.1 coordinate 3,816, forward strand.
TTCTCCTCCTTGTAGTATATTGTTGAACTGTTTGGCAATGAGTGGGTGTATAACAGTTAGATGTTTCAACCAAAACCCATGTAGTTCATCTTCACCTGGTGCTGACCAATTTTTGATTTTCCTTGCTCTTTTTTCTACCATTTTTGTTGTTATTACTAGTTCTTTCATTTCAACTTCTGTTTTATTTGCATCTACCTCTTTTAACCAAGCCGCATCCTTGTTGTATTTCTTTGGGTTATCCCATATCTGCTTCCAGAACTGCACTGTTTCTTCCTTGTCAGGTACTGACTGATTCTTGCAGTTTCTCCATTGATGGATTGGTAGAAACGTTTCTGATTGGATTGAAATTGGAGGTTCTGCCTATAGTTTGCAATTCGAGCTTCATATCTACTGATTTTCCTGGCTATAGCTGTTATTTGTTGCTTTATTATTTCCAGTGCTTCCTTGATCTTCCTTGTTTCTAAGTGGTATTTCTTGATTAGGTATTCTTTGGTCTTCTTGTTCTTCAGCTTCTTTTCTTTCATCTGTTCTAGCTTGCTTGCATGTGATCTTAACTTGCTGATCTTATTTTCTAGTCTAACCTTCCATTTTTCTGGTGCACTGTTTGTTTGTTTTTCTTTTTTGTTGATTTTGCATCCCAGATATTCTGTTATAACTGCAGCTGTGCTGTACATTAGTTGGTTTGTTTTATTATTATTATTATCATTCATCGCACAGTCAGCCAGATGTTCAGCCTGGATTTGGCATTTTGTCTACCTATCGAGTCCTTACCCAGGACCTGGGATAGGCAGATGTGGATGTTTGATGGTATTACAGGTATCGTTGCAGGATGGAAGCAGTTCCTAATAAGGCCGCCTTTTGCAATTGTATTATTATTATTATTATTATTATTATTATTATTATTATTATTATTATTATTATTATTATTATTATTATTATTATTATTATATGCATCACAGTATCTTTTCTAAGATCTTCATGGCTGTTCCATCAGTGCTAATCTGTTATGTTTCTGTTGCCTGCTGGTTCCTTTACTGCTGACACTCAATTCTAAAAGGTAGAATTAACCTAAGCACTATTTTGCTGGAAGGTAAAATTAAATATGTCGTACAATAATTTGCATCATCTGTTATATATTATTTTTTTGGTACTGATATATGGACTAATTTCTTCCACTCTCGTGGCCATTGTATCCTTTCCCAGATTTGTCAGTATAGTTTGGTTAGAACCATGGCACATTTTTCTTCTATTCCTTGCCATATTTCTTTAGATATTCCATCTGTCCCATCATTCCAACTTCTTAATGACTAGAATGCTGATCTAACTTAATATTCATATATTTCCTATGAGTTTCGTGGGAAACTCATATGGTCACTGTGGGATATTTTAAACTTTTGAATGAAACACAGTAAAATTCAGCATTTTTGGGGAACTAGCTTCAGGTAGTTCACAGTTTTGGCCCAGTGACACCATGAAAACTTTACTATAAAACTAAGGGTGCCATGCACTGGGAACGTTTAGGAATCCCTCTTCTAAAGTATTGTGGATGTCGATACTTCTACCACATAGAATCTCAGTATATATCTTCCAACTTGGTTTGATATTCTTTGAATCAATTATTGTCATTTTTTTGGCATCTTTCAGCATAGCAATTCAAGACTAGAGTCTCCTTCTGAATTCAGAGATCTTTGGAAGACTTTCCTTGTTTTTTATGTCTGTTTCTATCCTCTATGCCTTTACAGATATTGTTGTAATATTGCTTCTTATTTCGTCTAACACTTCTCTGAAAATCTTTGTTAAATTCATTCTTGATATTTGGGTGGGGGGTTTACCTTCTCTTGCTTTGTCTTGTCTTGCCTTGCCTGTAATTCTCACTGTCAGTTTTGGCATCCAGTTTGGTTTTTTATATTACTTGATCTTTGGCAGTCTTTTCTCACAGTGATCCTTATTTCTTCAGTGTCCAATGTTGGTAGGAAGTGCTCAGGGCTATTGCTGTGAGGAGCAAAACATCAACAGAACATGATGCAAAGGTAGCCCATCATACTGTGTCAGACAGACTTGGGACACTGCACTTAGCTCCCTTATTATTATAAGATGACATCAAGCTTTTGTCAGCTGATCCAAAGGGAATCAAAGAACTGCATCTATGTCCCATTTTTTCTGTGATTTGACTGGAGCAGAGATGAGGATGTGAGAACATTATATTTACACAGGGCAAAGGGGATTGATGACTGCTGCTGATTTGGGAAATTCTATATTGATTTTTCTCTCTTTCCATTTTCTAGGAGGCTTCTAATATTGTGTAGCAAAGACTTAATTGTGTATGTATATCCATGTGTTCATTTATTTTGCTTTCCTGAAGAACTGCAGGTGAAAAATGTGTTTGGAGAGACAGATTGTTTTATGCATATTGGGCCTCTTGCAACAAAATAAAATAAAATAAGAGGGCATGCTGTATAATTGTACATCATGCAAACATAGCCTACTTTCTCAAGCTATTTAAGCCCAAAATGCATGCACAAAAATGTCCTTTTAGGATTAAATACAGCAATTGCATGACCTGCACTGGCTACTTTGATGAAACTAGGGGTTTGTACTACATGTTACTCAAGAAAATTGAGTAACCCATGGACCATTGTTAGAAATGCAGTACTGTAGCGACTACAGTAAATTATAACACAACTGCATGCGTGTATTTTAGTGTAAACATATACTAAATGTACCTACTGAAACACATGCACAATTTAGATTTTTAAAATTGTTCCCTCTTTATTTAACTCACTTCTTTTCATATGTATCAAATTCATATGTGAGCAGCCTTCATGGGGAGAACAAGGGGGCTCAGAGGGTTAAAAGCATCATCACTGCATTGCAACAAAAGTCCTATGGCAGTGGTTCTCAAGCTTTTTAATGCCACGACCCCCAACCGGTCATAAGTCGAGAACTACTCAACCAGTCATAAGTTGAGTACTACTCAACTGGTGCAGCACTGTTTGCAGAATGGGACTTTTGGCGGGCTCAGCAGGGCAGAGACAGCCTGGACAATTCCTATTGGCTTTTGAAAGCCAATAGAATTAGACTCTATTCAAGAGGGAGTAGCACAGCTAAAAGGGAGTAGCACAGCTAAGGAAAAGGGGGGGAAAATGGCGGACTGCGTTGTTTGGTGACCCCCGTGAAATGGTCGTTCGACCCCAAATGGGGTCTCGACCCACAGGTTGAGAACCACTGTCCTATGGATTGTCTCTGTTAAGTTGTGATGTTGCAGCATGAAATGTTGCTTTTGTTATCTGATGAAAGAGGTGAGAGCATGCCAATACCACTGTAATAGGAATCACTTTTCCCATTTGAGAAATCCAGATGTCTCTCAGATGAAGAGAAGTGGTCTATAGTGAGTTGTTTCACCAACTCACCACTCAAAAGCTTCTAATCAAGAAATTAAAAAATATTCAGTCCTACTTATCAGAATAAGTATACTTATAAGATTTGATCTTCTAAGGATCTAGGCAAATAATACAGTCAGTTTACAACCAGTTTAAAATAAAATGTAAATTGTTCCAAGATTGTATCAAAGGGTTTTTTTGTTTTTTTGGTTTTTGCATTCCAGGTCATGTTTGTTTCATGTGAGCTTTCGTATATCGTGTATTACCTATGAACCCTTAGAAGCTGGTGTTTATCATGATATATAGCAATCCTGAAATTTCTGATAAAGAGTAAGAAAAGTCTAAAGTGTTAATTATAGAATTGGAATTGACTTCAGATGTCTATAGGTAGTCTTTGAAGCATTCAAAGTTACAAGGTCACTTACAACTTATAAACATGGTAGTGTCCCCATGGTCAAATGTTCAAAATGTATGTACTTGGCAACCAGTTGCCATGTGAGGAATTGCCTAACAAAATTCAAGTAGACACATCTATAATTTCTGGAACACCTCCAAGTCTCCAGGAGTTCTCCAGGATCTACCTGTACAGATCTGTGACTGCTTCCAGTACCTTAGGATGTAATTCACCTTGACCTGAAGATCTGAATTCATTTAAATTACCTAAGTGTTCTTTTAACTTCTCTTTGTCTATTTTCAACTTCAATGTCTTCTTTTATCTAATGGGGCAGCTAAGACTATATTGCCTTTCTGAAACAGATATAAAGCATGAGTTAAGCCATTCTACTTTCTTATCACCTGTTACTAATTCATTCCTTTCTCCTGAGAACAGATTCATTGCCTTTTTTTCTTTCTGACATACCTCAAAATGCATTTTTATTGTTTTAAGTATTTGTTGCAAGCATCACCTCATTCTGGCTTTAGCCCTTCTGACAGAATTCCTATATGGCTGTGATCACCTTTATTCTTCTTCCATTATATGCCCCTCCTTCCATTTCCTTTTTCCATTTCCCTCCATGTACATTTTTTTCTTCTCAGCATTTCTGAAAACTTTGTGTATCTATATTCACCTCTTCACATTATTTCCATTCTGGGTCTTTCATGTCCTATGTCTGATTAAACAAAATACCCTTCCTTCCTTCCTTCCTTCCTTCCTTCCTTCCTTCCTTCCTTCCTTCCTTCCTTCCTTCCTTCCTTCCTTCCTTCCTTCTCCCTCCCCCCCTCCCTCGCTCTCTCTCCCTCCCTCCCTCTCTTTCTTCTTGCTAGAACTTCTTGATTTTTCCACAAGAAATTCCAGCCTGCCTACAATATAATTAGAAATTTGGCAGACATTTCTTCTGGATATTCTTTGTGATGACTGAGTGAAAAAAGGAGCTGAGCTCAGGCTCATTCCTTTATTTTATTGCCCATTTTAGAATTGTTTTAAAGCAATTCCTAATACTGGTTTACCATGGTATAGAATGTAAATCACCGGCCATGAAGCTTGATAGATAGCTTCATTCAACAGGTGTGCAATGGTAATTAATGCCCAATCCAGTATCTTAGCCAATAGTTACTGAATAGCATACTGGAGAGAAATGAATAGACACCATTTCAATCCTCATAAAAGATGTTGGTTAAAGTATCTCATTAAGCCAGCCTCATTGATGTGAGTTGTCAAAATATTTTAACATCCACTTCTGACCTTCAAGCACTTTCCTTTCCCTTTGCTGGTTGCACTAGCCATGAACCACCCTGTACTCACAAATGACAACCTTAGCTCCTAAACGTATTCCTCAAATTAATTGCCCAGAAATATGCTTTTAAACCTTCCACTCCATGTCACAGCACATTTAAAGGGCAACCTGTGTGGTTGTTTTCATTTTTTGCTGTTTTTTTTTTTTACATGAGCTGTTTTGAATGGCCTTTTCCAGTTTATGTGGCCATTAACACCCTATTTGGCACTGTCAGTGGTATGACAGTCCATCTCCTTTATGCATCCAAAGAGAAATTCAAGGAAATAATCTTTCAGGCTTCATGGTAAGATGTTCCACTCCTCCTTTTTGCATAAACAGTACAGCACTAAAAAAATAAAGATGGAAAAAACAGCAATTTGATCAATGAAAGATGGAAACATCCAAATACTGAACACAAAATAAATTCCACTGCATCATATGTACACAAAAGAAAGGGAGACAGAGTAGTGGGGATGGAGAAATTTTCTATAGTCAATGTAATTGTATCAGCAAAATTTATGTTTTCTGAAGAAGTGTGTTTTCATTTTGGGGGAAGTGGCTGGCTTGAATTCAGGGACATCTTTCTATGAATGGGAGGGCTTCTTCCATTTTTGGAAGTTTCTAATTCAGTGGAAGATACTTAAATGTTGTAATGTGTCTATACCTTAATAAAGATCAAAATTGTGCAATCCATGGTACTCCGTATGACACTCTAAGAAATGAAAGATGGACTTTAAAGAAGCAGTATTATTGACACTTTCAGACTTTGGGGTTGGAGAAGACTCCTGAGAATACTGTGGACAGTGAAAGATCAGTGGATCATCAAACAAATCAACAGTAATTCCTCATATTTGAGACAGAAAAGGCCAGTCAAATTATCCCACTTTGGACACATTAACCAAAGACTCAGCTCTCTAGAAAAGGCTCTAATGCTCAGAAAGATGGAAGGAAAAAAGAGACGAAGAGGATGACCAGCAGCATTGGGGACTCATTTACAGTACTGATGAATGCACCATTATGAGACTTGAAAGAATAGGCTAGGGATAGATTTTCATGGAGAAAATCTATCTATGTTGTCACTGGGATTAGTGATCAATTATTATTAATCAATAATTTTTTAAAAAAATCCAGTGGAACATTTCTGCTGATGCAACAGTGCAGAAAGTAAGACTTTCAAATTCCTCTTTCACTTTATTGTACCCCCTAAACTTTCTGCTATGGAGGCTTTGTGATTTCTCTAGACTAGAGCAGCGGCATCATGGTTGAAGTGGGAAAGAGTAAGAAAAGAATGAAGAAAGATTGCCTCTCCTTGCTTTTTCTGCTGGCTGGGTCATTCTGAGTTGACTTGTACTTGTAGATGCTCTGACTGATCTTTATTCTCTCACCATAGAGAATGCTAACCCAATTAGCTGCTTTCCCCAAATTATACTGTATTTCTAATTATATTGTAATATATATTATAATTAAGTAACATAAGATGATGGTGCTAGTTTGAAAGTCTGCCCATTGGAAAATTAGATATTGTCTTCTCCCCACTATTCTTTTTTCCTTCTGAAGTCCTTCTATCAAAGCATTCTGGTGGTTATTTAAAAGTTGATGTCTTCTTCTAAAATAGGATGTTTCCAGTGCTGGGATTCAAATATGTAAATATGTTCTCTGTGTGGATGCCGCTTCTGGAAGTCCATTCTGGGCCTGGTTCCGCCGAAGTGGTATGAACTGGCCGAATCCCACCACGGGGAGTTTCTCCTGCAAATTGAATAATCCCACCTCATCCTGGGCATTTCCCCCTTCTCTCTTAATGCTTCTTCAGCTACTGTCTTCAAGACAGTGGAGAGCAGTTATAAGAACAAGAGAAAAGGGCCAACTAACTTCTTCTGAAGGCAGGAGTGCATAGTGAGCAGAGATTCATGGAGGCAAGCCAATGCCAGGATCAATATTTCCATCTAATGCCACCTCAGATCTAGGCCTCATCTGGTCATAGAGCTATTCTTGCCAAAATTTGGAATCTGTACAGTGCTACTTGACATCACAATTTTCCCAGCAACTCTAATAACTCAGAGAGAGAAAGATTTTATGAAGTTGCTATAATTATAGCTCATTGATTAAGTATTGCAGTCTTCCAATTTCTGTCCAAACATGGATAAAAGAAGTGATAAATAACTCTCTGGAATACGATATGATAAATGATTTATCTGAAAGAAGCTGAGACCTTGGTTTTGTTTTTCAAAACATTCTTGGGGATTCCATTGTATTGAATAACTTCCAGCTTCTCTCCACATTATTATTTTTGGAAACAGTGTTTGAGGCATGTGCTGGCGTCTCAGGTCCAGGGATTAGGAATGATGAATACAGTTTGGATTACAGGGGCAGAATTTATATACTGAAGCCAGTGCATTGATGGAGTCTGAGTTTAGGTTTTGACAAGAAACCATTGAAGAGTATGCATGTGTGTGCTGGGTAAAGTCTCTACTATTCTTGCTTGAAATCTACTGGGTTTCTTTTCTAAAATTTCATATGGGAAAACCAAATCTTAAGAGGTTTTCTGATTTCATGAGATTCTGCCTATTAATTCATTTGTTAAAAAAAAATAATCTTAATGCTCAACAGGTCATCACACAGCAGAGTGCCCATGGATTTCATACTCTTAAGGGCACTACTGGTCCACCAGTGACAATGTAGTGGTTCACATAAAGAAAAAGATTGGGATGACATCAAAGAGTTAAGCAAGGTTAGAACTGATGAGTCCTTGGATGGGAAATGACCAGTAAAGTCCTGAACTGTAAGCTGGTTTGGAAAATCAAAAACATATCTCACGAAGCTACCATGGCTTAAACTTGAGTCAAAGGCACTTTATCTTTCACATTTTTCAAAGATATAGCTATAAATATAGACACAGAACATAAAATACTAGCACTTGTCGGAGGATTCATCATTTCCTCCACAATGATTAATGTACAGATTTCTTGTAGAATGGAAAAAGACCAAGTTTGCAAAGTAGTGCCTTAGTTCTAGAACAGGGGTTCTCAACCTTGGCAACTTTAAGACTTGTGGACTTCAACTCCCAGAATTCCTCAGCCAGCAAAGCAAAGCTGGCTGAGGAATTCTGGGAGTTGAAGTCCACAAGTCTTAAAGTTGCCAAGGTTGAGAACCCCTGTTCTAGAATGTATTAAGTAGGAAAACCAGGTGGAGGATGGCTCCTGGAACCTCAATCCTCCATACTAATAGTGACCACAGCAGGCAGCAGGTTATCGAGAGGAGGGAGGAAGGGGGGTAAAAGTGGGACAATAAGTAGCAATATAGATACCAGAAGGATCTGACCCAATTTAAGGGTGGGGTTTTTTTGGGGGGGGGCAAGTTATTTCTCCAGTACTGACTATGATCTGCTTTTATTCAACTTTCAGAGAATTATCCTGGAGACAAAAAAAATCGACCAAGTCCTGAACCGCATTTCATAATTTCTTTTCTGCGTTTTGTTGAGTTGGAAAAAAAACATATTTAATGTTAACTAATTTTAATACATTCTCAATATGCAAATGAAAAGTTAACATAGATGAGTTTTGCTCATGTTCAACACTGCATTTAGGGTCAAGAAAAAGTTGTTTGTGCTGCAGGATTGACAATTGCCTTAATGATATTTTTCCCCCAGCAAAGATCTTGAAGAATTTTTGCAATAATGATAACAATTAAAATCAACACTTGATAAAACGCTTTATCTCTGCTTCATTTCACTTTGACATTTTGGAATACAAATGTCTAGATCATCCTAAACAGTTAATATAGGATAATTATGTATGAATGTTAAGATATTTATTTATGAATTCAAACCAATGCAAAACATTTTAGGAAGAAGGAATAAAGCTATCAACAACAAGAAACCCTCCGAATATAAAAGATTAAAGATTACTCAATTAGTATGGTATATGCTTGTTTTTATTAGAGTTTCCTTTTGAAGAAGGAAGGACTTGAATTAAAACTTCCTAACACTTCCTAACCATTTTTCTAGCTCTTGTTGATTATTTTCTCCATGCTTCACCCCAGAATACAGTCTTCAGACCACTGGCATCCTCAGGGGATTAGTCAAAATCTACAAGATGGTGGGCATCACATCATGATGGACACCTTGCTCCTTTTGTACATTGCAATGTCATTCCTGCTATCTTGCAAATGTACACATACACACAAATATCCTCTACAGACATTGCTGCCTCAGGCACATTTCTGCAGCTTCCAGAGTAGCCTCCAATTACACTGTTGAATCTGGGTCACAGAATTTCAATGGGTTTTTAAAAAAAAAAAAAAAAAAAAAACAGATAAAGAGCAAACTGGATGGAGTTAAGCTTCTGCAAAATCCAGCATGCCCTCTTTGCCCTTCTTTTGCACCAATATTATTGAAAAGGGGAGGAGGGAAGGTCAGAAGTATCCTCCCTAACCACTTTGATAACACCATGTCATTGGCTCTCAGATATCCAACAAAACTCAACAATTTCAAAGTGTGACTCAGAAGGGGAAAATGTTGCCTACTCCCATTTTTAAACATTAAGAAACCTTATTTTGCTTTCACAACAGACTATGTAATAATGGACCGGGATTTCCATCTCTCATCTTTGTATTTATAAACCTCAGTCACAGCCCTTCCTTCTCTATCTTTTCTGTACATATTGCTATGACTTTAGTGTTTTCAAACTTTCATTTATTCTCATGCTCAACTTTATTTTTAAGTGACATCACACTTATCACTACATATAAATAATAGGTGTCAAGCTTATCACACGGTACTCTTAGCCTTTGTATTTTGTCTGTCCAGGCCTTCAGGAAAGCAAATTGTATGTAAGCTAAGCTTGACTGACAGATTTCCTTTGGCAGCCACTGTGTTCTAGACACCTCAGCCTTGTGGGAAGTCAGGTGATCTTCTCCAGCATCTCCCTTCCTGTTCACTCCCCCCTGCCCACCATTCCTACACAATTTAGATGACAGCTTGTCTTTCTAAGCAGACTCCACAAATCAGGAGGGGCCTGTCACCAACTTAGCAGGGGTTCTCCTGACTTAGATGCCAACAAGAAATAAATAACTGACAGCTGCCTGGGGCTAAGCGAGCTCCTGAAGAGGATTCTGGAAGCTTCGAGGAATATAAAACTTCAGCCTGAAATTCACAGGAAGTACACAAAACAAATGAGTGACAGCAGTAGCTACTCAGTGTGTATGGATTTCAATAGTTGCCAAGTTTACTTGCTTGTTAAGGATGTCTAAGGATTGGACACTCTGAAGCTGAACTGAATTATGGGAGGACTCATGGGAAAGCTGCAGAAGAGAACATGCATTTCTCTCCTTCTTGGCTGCAATCCGAAATTTATTAATATAGGTCTTACAGAAATCTGTCAGGAAAGGGTTTGCTATTCATTAATTTGTATTTAAAGTATTCACATCCTACATTAATCATATGCTAATTATTGCTTGTTTAAGTAGCCACCCCTGCCAACATTCCCTCAAATGAAAGGTACTTCCTCTATCTCTTCAAAATTGATAATTCAGCACTTCATGATTTGCTTGAACATATGAGGATCTGTCATTAAGGATATTTAATCATACTTTTTGAAAAATAAGCATACCTTTATTTAATGTAAACTATAGAATAGAATAGAATAGAATAGAATAGAATAGAATAGAATAGAATGCAATGCAATACAATACAATACAATACAATACAATACAATACAATACAATACAATACAATACAATAATATAGACCAGGCATGTCAAACTGCCAGCCCACAGGCCGGATGCATCACACTGAAACTGCACCCACCCCATTGCCTGCGATGGGGAAAAAGTTGTGATACGATGCGCGATGTCACCTGACGTCATAAGTCTGATATAGACTAAGCAAGCTGAGAGGTCCTGGACACAGTCTGGGGGTGTAATCTGGGATGAGTTTCAGAGTAAGAACTCCTGAGAAAGTGGAGGAATTCTCTGTGCTGACACTCAAATTTCAAGCTTGGATTGTACCCAGTACTGAGATAGACTTGATCCCACTTGATAATGACTTGTGGTAGAACCAGAATGGCAGTGTAGAATGCGTCCATCCTTGTGCTCCTTGATCTCTCGGGGGCTTTCTGATACTGTCAACCACAGTATCATTGCAGACCGCATTTTACAGTGGTTCTCTTCCTTTCTTTGGGGCCAATTCCAGTGAAAAGAGCTCACTTTCTAGGACCTTCCTGTGGGGGGGCCACAGAAATCAACCCACTCTCTTCCCTTTCAACATCTACATGAAACCACATTCAAGTGGTGCTTTGGATGATTTGGTGCTTCGGATGATTTGGGATTGCACCCAAGGTGCATTATTATTATTGTTATTGTTATTATTATTATTATTACATCAAGGTAAAATTTAGGGTCAGAGATGTGCATTCTCAAAAATCTCCTTCCTCATTCTGTTACCTATTTTGGTGGAATAATGCAACAAGCTTTGGTGAGTGTTTAAAAATCCAAAGACCTGTCTGTATAGCAGACAAACCCGATGGGAATTGTATTTGTTTTTAAAAATGTATGAAATGGCTGAAGAGTCTTCATCTGCTTTGTTCAATCTTTTAAAAGCCCTGGCTGCTTTCAGCAAAGATCTCTCTTTGCAGAGGATTCTTCTCTTTTTAAGTGTTCCTTGGACTGACCAGGTGCCTATATTCTTGGAATGACTAGATGACTACTACAGCTATCACGTATCTGAATAAGCATTCTTTGTGCATTTGGTAATTGTACTTCAGATTTTCTCCATGGTGAGAAATAGAGACTTGTCCAGTGCCAAAATGTATGGAACATTATTTTGAGCTAAATGTGAATTTAGTGTTTATTTTAGAATCTACTTGCAATATTCCAAAATAAAACATGTAGGAATGGAGCCATTGGGGAAATATGTTAATAGACGTTCCTCTTCTATAGGATCTGTAATTCCCATATGACAGCTATCAGTCAATATAACAGTTCTGAGGTGTTTTATGAGATTGTGTTAAATATGTGTAATTAGTGGCAACTACTGACTGGAAAGACATTTCCAGAATTAGAAAAGAGAAAATCAAATGCTAGTACAAAAGACAGAAATTTTATGGTTATTGTTGTTGTTTTAATGTTTTAAAGTAATGGAATCAGAGGGTTAAGACAGGTAACATTTTTGTACCTCTTTAGTTTAAGAATGCTTGATGTTCCCTTGTTAGGAAGAAAACCATATTAGTAATGTCCAGCAATGCCTTTCTGGATTCTGTGTATGACAAATGGGACATTTGAGCAGAAGAATTATTGCACACAAGGACTCTAAGCAAGGACAAAGCAATATCAGATCCTTTGACCCTCCCAGGATACCCTAGTGCAGACCTCAAGTTTACTACATTGGAAAAAAAAAGACTTTAATAACATGATTGCATGAATGACTGCTGAACTCACATCCAAAGGTTTCAGGCTATCTCAAAAGGTTGCAACAAATGCTGTGGGTGTTTAAACGCATGACAATTATTAATTGATAAGGTGCCTGTAGGCTGTCTCACATGTCACCTGCATTTGCATAACCAAACTATCTTTCTCTCCCTCTCCTTGCCTCATCCAAAATTAAATCTTGCAGCAGTCCAGCCACTCTATGCATCTGATGAAATAAACTGCAATAAAGGGCTTGTGTCCTTTATTAAAATGTGTTAGTCAGAAAAGATGTTCTCACATTCTTTCTAATTATTCGACTTTCTCTTATGGGTGACTCAAAAAAATGAGATGGTACAAGCTAACCAAGAATGGACAGATACAGGATGAAGATATGAAATGATATGTTTATATTTCTTTCTTACAAGTTGAAGCTCTTTTCATGTTGTGCTGAACTATCTTCTATGGCAATTTCCCCAGATTGTGTTGTTCCGTACCAATCCAGTCTATTTCTTTTTATTTTCTCTTAATTCAGTCTGTTACAGCTTCTACCCATCTTGAAGTGCTGCTTTCCTGAATTTTGCCTCACTGATAGGGTGGTTGAGGATAAAAGTATTGTCTTAGATTTGGGTGAAAAAAATAGAAGGAATACTAGGGATAGGAATATTTGTAAAAATAATTCCTTGAGTTTCAACTCAACTTCAAGTGATTGCATAAATTCATCCATGTAGTTTTCTTGATTAAACAGGGTTGAGCCAAGTTAGGACTTGGAGGGGAAATCACCAGAAAATTCTTGAGCTGTAACCTAGACTAGAAATTCAGAAAATATATCCTCAAAGAAGGTAAAGCACTAGAATTGACATTTTTTTTATGGGGTGCCAGAAGTTAATTGATCTGGATAGATATCAACTGAAGGTGAGGTTTGGAGGCTCACATCCTATTTCTGTTTATAGTTTTTATCAAATCACAGATCTCCCATACAGTTAAGGAGCTTGTTTCCAGCTATGGCCAACTAAATGTCTCTGAGTAACTATTGTTTGTTTTTAACATTCTTCTTTTGGACTCTACTGACCATGAACATCAAAGTTCTGCTTGGCTATCATAACAATGCACTTTGAACTTTGATGTTCAAAAGCAGTAGAATCCCAAAAGAGAGATGTTAAGGACAAACAAATAAAATGACAATGACAAATACAATGAATATCCCTATATGCACATGTGTCAAAAAGGCCTTGTTTGATAGAGCTCAAAAGTCTTGTAGGAATGACCCAACAGAATGCAGTAGAATTTGATTCAGGCACATGGTTTGAAATCATCCATTGCCACTGCCTCTGAGATCCACCCACTTTTATTCCCCTTTGATTCCTATAATTCCTATTCAACTGTGGGAGTTGTAGTCCACCTGGAGAATATCAAGTTGGAGAATGTGTTATGCAGGAATAGAGAGTAGAAGGTGGTTCCCAGAATATGAGTGAAACTGCTGAGGGCGCGATGTAATCATCTCTGCAAATCAAGATGAGCTAGCTGGCCAATGAAGCATGTCTGGCATTTTATTTCTCATATTGTTTGGAGATAGGGATTCAGCTGAGTGCTTTCAGCAAATAAAGATCAAATAACCTGCTGTGAATAATGTTTTAAACCCGGGTTCCTATCAGGATCTCGTTATAAGCCCATATACTCCGTTGGATAAAAAAAATAAGTTACACATGGTTGGAGGCAGTATTGCTTTCTATGGAAGATGAAATCTATTTTGAAATCTAAAATGTTTAGCGGGCAGGAGGCTGTATGTTTTTTTAATATTTGAGCTGTATGAAAGTACTCTGACTGAGTACATCTAGGAGATTTTAGCAGTGTTTCATCTGGGTCATGCTGGGATCTGGGGAGTTGGCTGAAAAAAAAAAGAGCAAGATAGTACTAGTGGGAGAAGAAAGGGGAAAACTATCCAATGAAAAAATAAGAGTTCCTAGTCTCTAAGTTACTGTGAAAATGAAATTAACTCTTGTTCCAACTCCTGGTTGTCACAAGCCAGGCAATCAGTCTTGCAGAACTGCCTGTATTAAAGCACTTAGGAATTTAGGCTACTGTAAGGGATATCTCTGGGTGCCTCCCCTGCTTATGGCAAATACTTAAACACGCTCAAAGCTACATTTTTAAGTTTTTTAACAGAAAAGGAAAAATAAAAAAATATATATCATTAATAATGACATGGGAAATTTGGAGTGGAAAAAATAATGGAAGACTGAAGGGGCCTGTGGGTGTCCCGTCACTTGAATTAACCACATTGATGGAGATGGTTTGCCTGGGTCTGCCATACCAGTTGGCTCCCATAACAAGAAGACAAAAGGAATCTCAAAGGAAATTCAAAGGAAATGGTTAATGAAGTAGTGACTGGATCATTTATGTTAAGGATGTAGAACATGCGGAAATGTAATGCAATGATACCTATGTTCCACATAGCATTCCTCAAGGATATGTAATAGGAGCAGACATTATTATGTTCTATTCAAAAGAAAAACAGTTACTGCTTTTGGTCAACCTTAGAGCTTCTTCTCAACCTTATTATGCATGAAGCCAGCGTGGTCTGCTGGGTCAGGTATAAATTCCCGGTTAACCATGAATTCTGGGGAACAATCTTTGCAGTACTTCCTATCGCACAGCCTCACCTCTCTCAGAAATTAGTGGAACCCTGGAACAAAGACGAAATACAAATGGAAAAAATTAATAAATGGAATTAATTGCTAGAAAACCTGATATTTCTCAATATTAATGAATTTGGAAAACAACTGAATATTCTTCCAGTGAGGCCTAATTAGATACTGTTGTAGAGCAAACTAGTGCCTAGGTCACTTCCTTGGGAGATTTTCTGGTTTCTCCTATGTTTATATCTCCAGGATTGTAATTTATGTACTTTTCTTGCTCCTTTATGTGGCTGCAGAAACAGAACTGCAAGTATCATCCTTAACCTCTGAGTAACCCACATGGTTCTTTAAAGCCAACATGAATTGAAGGCCTTGAAGAGAACTTATTGTTTGCCCCAAAAAATTATATATATGCAAATTTAGATACAAATGGGGAAACCTCTTATTTAATTATGCCAAGGAATTGTTTTGTCTGCATTCTAATATATCCCTGGATGGGAAACACTTGAAAAAACCTTGAAATACATTGCACTCAATAATAATTTAGCACTTCATATTTAACAACCAATATTCAAAGCCTTTGATTACGAATATTCCAATCTAGATCTTCCTAACTGAGAAAATATAACAATCAAGGGAAAGTGCCATCCTGAGAAGAATATAATTTCTCTATTGCTGCCAGATCTCTCTCTCTCTCTCTCTCTCTCTCTCTCTCTCTGTGTGTGTGTGTGTGTGTGTGTGTGTGTGTATAACATTGTTGTATGAATTGATAGCCCTTCTCAAAGATATTTTTAAACTGAAGTTCATGGACCATCTTATTAGTCACCTACTGTACTCTTTGCTCAACCCGCAACTGCTGTCCTTGCCCTTCTAGCCTTGACAGTGAATCAACTGCTATGGTTGGCTATTTCTCATTGTGAAATAGCTGAGCCATTCTTTTGGAGAAATACATTAGAAATCTTTGACAGCAAAAGACATCTTCCAATAGCCATTCATGTTTCAGATCTTTTAGTATTTTGACACCGTACTTTCAAATTTCTCTCTCCAAAGTAAAGGATGTAGAAACAGGAGGCCACAGAAATCCAGATATTTATCTGGAGTGAATCTTGTCCATTTGTACCAACAATAATCATTAGGTCATCTTCTGTCCAACTCTAATGGCAAACAAAGGCGATATAACATGTTGAATTAATGGCGATTATCATTAAACGTATATCCAAAGAGAGAAGTTTTTCCATCTCTCCTCTGAAGCAGGTACATGGGAGTGCATGGAAAAGAGAAAGCTAACCTTCCAGCTGTGTTCATTTTGCTAGTAGATGTTTATAAATGAATCCAATATCACAATTTGGTTGCTTGTGTGATTTTAAGTCTGCAGTTTGTGAAGGACAGTTTAGGATTAAAAAGACTATGAACATTATGGCTATGCAGGTAAAATTTTTATAAAGTAATATGAATAATATATGGTATGATATGGCATGATAATAATTTTATTCACATAGTAACATGTCATGTTGTTTGCTAAAACCTTTAAAAGAATATTCATAATGTAAAAATTATCCATGAAAATTCTTCAACAAAAAAGAGATCTATCACAGTTCTCCTTAGAGTTTTCAAAGGCACCTGTGAAATGGAAAAAGGGAAAAATATATAGAAATAAGGATTTGGATTTCATAGTGCTCTAGCCAGAAATATACCTTAAACACCATCAACAGCAGCAGTAGCAGCAACAACAAAACAGGTATGTGTCATATTGATGCATCGGGAGTAAAATATAGCCCACTCCAAATTTTTAGTCAGATAGAGAAGGGGAGCTGGTATATATCTGTCAACAATAAATTTGGCATAGTTGCACTAAACATGCAAAAAAAAAAAAAGCTCTGTGCTTTTAAAGTTGCTGGTTGCCATGGTGCATTATAATCTTGCTAATGTCACTTGATAATTGGAAATGGAAATAATCCAATAGAGACTGTTTGACAAAGCAGAGCTGATGTAGAAATTTCTGTCCAGATGACTCAACCATAAGGGGAGGGGACCTTCATTGGCTCTTCATCACACAATACATCTTCCCACAGGCTTCTAAAAGGGTAAAGTGGGGCTAGTGTAACTGTGTTTTTCTGCTAATTAAAGATTGTTCTGTTACATCCACATTCTGTAGTGTAGCTGATTCCTGTTGACAACATTGCCAACTGCCATGTTAGATTGCTTACTGAAATACCTAGTCCAGCATCATTCAAAACACAAAGTCCTTCAAGTCAACAAAGCAATGAGCTAATCATGCAGTTTCCTCTCAACTGTCACTCCCTTCAAGATTCCAGCCATTGTGTTATTCCAGCAAGCAATCTTATGTAAAAATGACACATACAGAATAGATTCAAGCACATGCTATATGAAAAAGCATGACTCCTGAACCATAATGTGATTAACACTAGACCGATGATTTATATGCATAAATTGGGAAAGGAGTAGGCACACACAGCGATTTAGACCCTTACTCAGTCCCTTTGACTCCTTCCTAAAGGATTTTTTTTTTCCAGTAGAAAAAAGGGGAAATGAACATCTACCCCCTAATAACTACCTGGGAGACAGAGGCTAAATGATCACCTATGCAATGGAAATAGTTGTATGGACAGAATTGAAAATAAATTAGAATTTTGTTCAAGATCATTTTCATAAAGAAGAAAATAATAAATTAGAGATTTTTTATTATTTTTTTAAAATAAAGCATGGCAGAAATAACAGTGACAAATTCGTCTGTTGGAATCTGTTGCCCATTCAAACCTCCGGGATGTCCATACACACACACCCATATTTATTTATTTATTTTGCATTACCCAACTGTTTTGTTGTATTCTCCATCTGACACACAATATTCCATGGCTCAGTCCCCACATTTTTTATTTAATTCTATTTTTGTTTTCCTCAGACATAGTGACATTCTTGTCTAATTTCTCGGGGCCTCTACTCATATAGCTCCATTGTCAATGCCAGCCACTAGTTGACTTCACTGATAGATGGACTGATGCCTATCTGGATAACAATCACACTAAGAGAATTTTTACCACTTTCTATCACTGAACAAGTATGAATGTGGATGAAGAGCCTTTGCAGTATTCCTTAACAGTAGTTGCCTCAAAATGAATTGTATTTCCTGAGCCATTTTCTCCCTGAATTTGTCTGCAGAAAATATGCATTTTTTGTTACATTTATATCTTGTCTATTGTTCAGGAACTCAAGTGGTAGACATAGTGCACCTTCCTCCCATTTGTCCTCATACCAGCAATCTTGTAAAGTAAGTTGGATAGAGAAAAGTGACTAGTCCAGAGTCATTCAGTGACTATCCATGGTTGAGGCTGTCTGGGTATGGGCCTCCCCACTCCTAATCCCCCACTTTAATCAGTATATACTACATTGGCAGATACAATATCCAGAGCAGTGTCTCACCCACCACATTTTAATGCAAGGGCTATTAAGCATATATTTTAAGGTTTTGTTCTTCCTATGTTACTTTATCTTACACTGCAAAAAGGGTGAGAAGCAGACATTTCAATGAGCTTTAAATCATGTAACACTTTTTCACTACAAAAAGTCTGAACATTATATTCTCAGGCAATTTCAGGTATCAGCACGCTAACCTTTTGCTAGGGATTAATTCCTCCCACTTGAAAACCGTTAACTGGATTGTCACACACTGAAGAATCCTATTTGTTTATTCTGTTTGTATTGATAATTACTAGGCAATCGCTTAACCTATCTTTACAGAATACAGAAGCCCTTCTGTGAATTCTCAAATATTTAACCATTGTACTAATTGGCTTTTGATCATTGAACTAATAGTACAAAGGACACAAAAAGGTAGAAACAACAGGATGGAGTAAAATACATAGCAGCATAAAAACATAATAACTATCCAAATAAAAAAACTAATTACATAGCATAATATTACCAGGAATGGATGAACACAGATGGGTGAACTGTGTGAAATCAATACAATACAGAGTTGTCAGTTTGTTGATTCAGCTGGCACTTACATTGTGATACAAATTCTATAACACACCCACCCCACAGTAAAATGGTGCAATCTCTCCTTAAAATAGTATGTGTTTTTCTTTTTTTAAAAAAGTAAATGTTTTTCTTGAGATTAATGATACTCCAAAATCTATCTACCACATTTTAAAATTTTGGAGGATGAAGCTTCTAAGTTGTTTGGAACTTCTCTGGAGATGTTTATCTATAGTTTGAGAACTCCTAATAAATGAAATGCATACATATATTTTAATGAAATCTGAGTTGGATCTAAGGAACCATCAATATATAAAAAGTGCAAAATTCTTGTTCTAAGAGAAACATGCTTTCTTATTTTCGTGTTGATGTTTTTCCTACTTTGGAGGATGAATGTAGCATGATAGCAAGAAGTAATACAAATGCAACTTTACCATTAGTTCTGAAGCTTGTATATAAATGTCATGAGTGTAAAGAAAAGCATGGATGACCCTAACCTAACCCTTGGGCCTCAAATATTTGAAGGGCCCCAATCTCAAAGGGGTCTCCAGTAGAATCTTTCTTCCACACCCTTTCACACTAATTTTACTGTAGTCCTACTTTCAATGATAGCTTCCAGATTTAAAATATAAATGGGAGAATCATCCCAGTCTGCATATTTCTAAGCATTCTATATTGTATATGCATTAATTTGTTAATTAAAAAATAAACCATATTTAAGTGTATATTTTAATGTATATTTAACACCTCTAAATTATGTCTCCTTCCTTTCCCTATCCATTTAATGAGTATGCTTTATTGAATGTTTGACATTGTTTTAATGTTCTGTTGTATAAAATGTTTCCTTTCTGTACAATGATTGGAGATATGCACTAATTTAAATTACTGGACCATTCTGGAGAATTTATGTCATTCTCTGAGGCACATTAGTGTCATTCCTTTCTCCAAAGAACTTCCTAAACTCTTGTGAGAACTTTGATACTTCAGGTGCCTGGAGAAATGCAGACAAGTTTGTGTTTGCTTTTCCATATATGACTTAACTTATTTTTTTCTATCATTTTGCACTTCATCTCCGTTTATTAGATTTTGGTTTGGAATAGTTTTGTATTTAGTTCTCTTATTAGTTTCTCTGTATTAGGAATCTATAGTCACATGCTTCATTGTTTTACCTCTCTGGATTGTCTTTGCAATGTGTGGGTATCTTAATTTGTACTATCTGCTGTTGTGTGTATCCTCTTCTACAGATGCCAACACAATGCTATGATTATTCCAGTGTATAGTAATGAACTATTAATAAAGTGAACTTTAATAATAATTGCCCATCATCATCATCATCATCATCATCATCATAAAACTATGGTAGGATGATGGCAAACCATATGAAACAAAACTAGAGATGAAAGAAGCAAAACTGCTGTTGGCATAACCAGTTACTTTCTTCTCCAATTATCAGACACTCACCTTTTGAGGGCAAAGGTAGCATTCACCCTAATTCTGAAACTGCTAATTTTACATTATTAACTGTTCAGATTCCAATGCTTGAAGTAGCAGAGAAGCATTTGTAATTACTTCATTCATTCATATAAGGCATTATGCTGATTGCCAAAATATAATTTGAACATAACCTGATGTATATCTATAGCTAACAAGACCTAAAGAAGTCCCAGTGATAATTAAGTTTCATTGTCCATGTTAATGTTAATTCAAACATTAATTAATTTCATATAGGAATGTGCAATGGTCATATCTTCTTCAAGGGAAAGAGGAGAGGAGTGCAAGAGAGGGGAGAGGAGGGAAAGGAAGGGAGGGAGGGGAAGGGAAGGGAAGGGAAGAGAAATGACACAAAATAGTAGAGATTGGTGAGTTTATCTAATTTTCTGGGGAGTTTGAGTTGTCTATATGTGTTTGAGACTGAGTGACATAGAAAAGTAGGTGAAGGTTGATACAGGAAAAAGATAAAATGAGAAAATAGGGATTTCTTCTAGCAAATGATGAAGCCTGCCTAAAAATAAATGCTCTATATCTGAAGAGCCACTCAGCTGCCCACCATTTTATCTCTTTTTGATCTGACAGTTTCTCCCTTGTTTACAAGAGAGCTTCAGACAATCACTGTTGGGTTTTTTTTTCCTGCTCTCTCTTGCTCAAGCACAGCTATCCTGGCCAGCTGCTTTCAAGTATCTCTGATAAGGTAGTGATCCATAACACAAATAGAGGGCAGCAACAATATACAGTACATCTCTTTGCTTGAAGTGAGTGTATGTTTGTGAAGAATATTTTTTCTGAGCTTTTCAGAGGCCCTGGGTCCATGATAATTTGGAATAATGAGGGGTTTTTTCTTGCCTTAAACTTTTTATTAATTTTTTTAAACATAAAAATGGTGGGGTCTTAGCACCCCCAGCTGAATCTGAGTCTGCCTGATCTATCTCTTCACAGAATGATAGCAAATTTGGAAGAGATTGTTTAGGTCACTGAGACCAGCCCTTTATTGATAGCAGGGACTCAAATTAAAGTCTCCCAAAAGAAGGCTGCATGTAGCCTCTGAAGATGAAGGAACCATTTTCCCTGTATAAGTGGTTTCACTGCCTAATAGGCAGGAGTACTTGAAGTATAATCGGGGAATACCTATTTATTTTGAGTTAATTTGAATACCCATGCAAAATTAATCCCATCCTATAGTAAGGTACAGAGGGAACTTGCTATATGTCTGGCCAAAGTTCTTTATGATCCTTGAAAAATATTGGAGAATTAACAAAGTACAAGATAACAAATGTCCTGTTTTCAAAACAGAAATGTGTGTTGTAGGGAGAGATTTCAGAGAGTTATAGACCAAATGGTCTTAGATTAATATTTCAGACGGCTTTGAGAAGATCCTGAATAGATCTATAAGCAGATCTGTTTTATTGTTATATTTATTGTTTTAATTTTGTACGCCGCCCTGAGTCCCTAGGGATTGGGCGGCATATAAATTTTATAAATAAATAAATAAATAAATAAATAAGTACCTGCAGAACAATGATTTATCAGAAGTCAGCATGTATTTGTTAAAAATAAGTCGCACCAGACAAAGTTTATCTCAGTTTTCAATTAAATATCCTGTTGAAGACTATAGAGTTAATTAAACTTGGATTGAATGTTTCTATACAATACTTATTAATGCTTTGGATGAAGAGGTGGAAAAAAAAGCATATACATTTTTAATCTTTCCATAAAACTGGGAAGACAGAAATAAAATTCAAGGCAAACTTAATAGGCTAAAGAAATAGGCTGAAAATAACAATGAGTTTTGGCAAAGACAAATACAAATGCCTTCATTTATGAAACAACAATCAAATGCACAAATATAACATAAGGAACACTTGGCTTAACGGTAGTACCTGTGAAAAAGAGCTTGGAATAGGAGTTGCAAATGAATCAGTAGTGTGATCTGGCTACCAAAAAGTGAATTGTACTTCAAGTTGAATTAATCAAAATATATTTTTATAATCACTGAAAAGAATAGTTCCACTTTATTCTGAATTATTCTATCCCCATATTGACTGTCCCCATATTGAACCAGGAACTAAATTCCTATGAAGACAGACTGAAGAATGTCATAAGTATGTTCGATCTGAGAAATAGAAATGATAGAGAAGGGATATGATAGGACACTTCAAAGAGGGGATCAAGGCCTGTTTTTAATCCCACTGGGAAGGACACCAAAAATGGTGTTAAATTAGAGAAAGCCAGAATCCGTTTCAAGATTAGAAAAAAAGACCATCTGAACAAAAAAAGCAGATTAATAGTGGAACCAATAATTCAGAGAAAATCTGAAGGTACAGGGGAGGCATCCCCTTTTTTGGGGTATTTTTAATTGGAGGCTACATAACTATCTGTCATGAATAGTTTAATTTCTGTACTGAGCAGAAGGCTGAATTGAATATCCAAAGTGACACCTTCCAATTTCAAACTGTTCTTTTCTCTCATTTTCAGTCAAAAGTTGTATCTTAAATCCATTATTCCAATCCTTTAGTCGTAGTGGTAGAAAATAGGACTTGACCTTACTTTAGATTATATCCCTTTAGATACTTGAAAATTGCAATGATATCTTCCTCAATTGTCTTTAAGTTAAACATATGCAATTCTTTATATCTCTGTTAGAAGGATTTAATTTCAAGTCCTTTGATCCTTCTAGTTAGCCTTCTGTGAATAATACTGAATAATGCAGTTCCTTCTCTACTGTCCTTCTGTAAGATTGCATGCATAGAATCACCTTCATGCAGCATACAGTTTCTCTAAATATGAATGCATATTTTCATTGCCTATCCATCGATGCATTCAAAAGGTCAATGGAACTGAGGTGTGCTTTTATTCTTGCATTTTTATTAGTGGTGTATGAATGTGTTTGTCTTTTTCCAGTTTCTCCAAGAAGCCTCTCTCCAATGGAAGATTTGGCCACATGTGTTTCAGGAGCTGACATACCCCAGAAGAAAAGTGGAATAGCTAATTTTGCTTGAAGGCAGAAATATGTCCCATAAAAAGAGCCAGAGACAGAAATATGTCCCATAAAATTACTGAGATGTTCTGGATAAATGGCATTAGAACTGGTGTGATAGCAAGAGAATGGCAGATTTCCTCCCTAGTCTTAGTCTGATTTGGCTTAATTCTCCCATGACCCCAGTGTGATGTTTGACTATTCTCTAAATCCATTTCTTTTACATGGTGACAAACCTCACAGAACCAGAGAAGAAACTGCCAGGTATCTAATATACAGTCTTCAATTATAGGAAATGTGATCATTATTTCCATAGACTCCCAGAAAAGGCAAAAGAGCAGTGAGTGCCAGCTGCCAATGAAATACTGGGCCAACAGAATTATTGCTGATCTTAGTATTTCAGTCTTTGTACATCACTTGTTCCTCTCTCCCCTATGAAAAGGCTTTGAAAGATAATCAGTGAAATGGATGCTGGATTGAACCATGTTTCAAACAAGATATCTTCCATCCTCCCTCTTTTTTCCACAGCTGTTTGTAATAACTACGAGGAAATGGAGCTTTAAATATGGTATATACAAATCGACTTCTGAAGGCTGTGTTGAACTTTCTCATATCCTTTTATAGTCATGGATTTTAACATTTTCCCCTGCAACCTCACCTATATCTATAGTATCTTATGTACATTGTCTTTTTGCCACCCAGGGAAGAGCCAAGAAACGTTCTGCACATGTCCACACCATGTTCGGACAATGGGTATGATTTTCCCTTTAAAAGTGCACTGGGGTGGGCATCTACACTAGCCACATTTGAACCACTGTTTGGGGATATCTACATCCTTAATAGTTAGCGTGATACTACAGAGATTTTGAAAATACTCTTTGAGAAATAATTGCTGTTAAGGGATGAACAACAATTATCTCTCAGATGTTAACCATTCATAAAATCACAAAAGGTCCCTTTGGGTATCCAACTTATTCAATAAAAATGCAAATGTGAGTCCTTTTCAAGCTCGTACTAGCTCTTCTTCTATAGAGCTACACAAGCTTTCTTCTACTGGAGAAGGGATGGTCTGGCAGAGAACTTCTGGATAAATTTCTAAGTCCATCTCATCATCTTCATCAAGTCATGTTCTACACTGCTTTAGTATGGATATAAATTCTCCAGATCAATTTATTGACTTCTATTGTGTCCTGCCTTCTTTATTTAATCTTTTCTGCCTATTGTATTTTCTCCTGGCTGCTTGCCTGCCTTTCCATCTGCTGTGTCTTTGTGTTAGGGCTCCACCCTCCCTTCTTCTGATGTGAGTTTGACCTGTCAGTGGTCCCCATGATCTAGCAATCGTATGGCAAGCTGGGATGATTATTAAGCCCACCCAGCTAAGAACTTCTGGAGACAATTATTACTTAGTTGCTTGTGGTGTGTTTTTAAAATGTGCCTCCTATTGCTCCTAAAATAATCTAAATCAGCTCACCACAAACAGTAAAAAAAGCAGCAACAGTAACATCCAATTAACAAGTGTTTAAAAAATACAATTAAAACATCACAGAAACACTGAGGCAAAACCTGTTCCATAAAAATGTAAGCATGCATTTCATAACAACAATATCAGAAACATCAACACCAGCATACTTATCAAATTGTGTTTTCTACACATGTATTTTCTATTTGTGTTCTTCGACAACTAATACGGAAAAATAAGTAGTCCCTGATATGACTGGAACCATGGATTCTTTCTCCTCTGAGAAATTAGAGCACCTCCTCTTATTGTTCAGATTGGTGGATACCATTGGAACAAATTTATTATGTCGTTGTTCTCTGACTGAGAAAGTCTTTTCTTTTATGAATATTGAACCTTCTACCTTCATTAGATGGTCTCAAGTTCTAATATTATTGGAGAAGTTCCTTTGTATCTATCTGAAAGCACTTTGCTTCTTTCCTGTTTACTTCCTCTATCCCAGGGGTCAGCCACCTTAAACACTCAAAGAGCCACTTGGACCCGTTTCCCACAGAAAAGAAAACACTGGGAGCCGCAAAACTCTCGTGTGCATATGTGCGCACCGGAGGTGCAGGCTTGATTGAAGAGTTTAATTAAAAAGAAATAGAGGCTGTTGTGCATGAGTTCTCTCTCTCTCTCTCTCTCTCTCTCCCTCCCTCCCTCCCTCCCTCCCTCCCTCCCTCCCTCCATCTCTTTCTCTTCCTCCCCCCCTCTCTCCAATCTTCTGCTCACCTGGCCAGCTGAACTGACGCTGTTCTCCGACAATCTGACACACATTCTTATTGGGCAGGCTCTCTCCTGCTCTTGGTCTGCCAGTCCTCTTCCCCCACTCAGTGTGTGTGTGTGTGTGTGTGTGTGTGTGTGAGAGAGAGAGAGAGAGAGAGAGAGAGAGAGAGAGAGACGGGAGAGAGAGAGAGAGCTGCTACTTTCTGCTTTCTGCTGCTTCCTGCTTCCTGTGGAAATGAAGCAAAGCAGGAGCCCCGACCAATGCCCGACCAATAAACTTGTCAGCTTGTCGGATAACAGTGTGAGGCCACTCTCTTTTTTACACACACACACACACACACACACACACACACAGAGAGAGAGAGAGAGAGAGAGAGAGAGAGAGAGAGAGAGAGAAGGGAAGTGCAAGTGCCTCTCTCTGTCTCTGTCTCTGCAAGTGGCTGAGGAGGCTGGGAGCCGCAGGAGAAGGCTCAAAGAGCCACATGTGGCTCCAGAGCCATGGGTTGCCGACCCATGCTCTATCCCTACCCTGCCTCTCTCCAATCATAAATAAATGAGAGTATATTTTGGTGTACTTAATATATACTACGTAATTTAGAGTTGAATATATTTCCTTATCACCATTAAAAAACAAAGAAAAAACTCCAAACTCTCTACTAAGAGCCAATTCAAACATCAGCAGTCTCTCTGAACTCCAGAAATTCTATGTACATGTTAAATATTGGTGTAAACAGAAGAGGCTTGGTGCTTTCAAGTTCTGCTGGGCAAGATAGCCCGGCACAAATGCTATCAAAATCCTTTAAGACATATGACAAATCAATGGATGTACTTGGCAGGTTCCCATGAAGATCATCAACCAGATAATAAGGTCAATTCCTTTAGCAGGGCTGGGCCTGAAAAGGGATTGAAATTTATCTCGAACTGTACCAATCCCAAATATCTCTAATTATCCCAACATACTTTAAGCTGTCCAGAATCATTTTGGACAGCATGAAGGGTGGCATACAAATTTAATAATAAATAAATGAAGTTGAGAAGCCACCATGAGTATTTTGTTAGAAGGTGAGTTTTTTCACCTTTTTCCACCTGAAATAAAACACTAACCAATAACTTAACTTTAGATCTAGTGTGAAAAGTGTGAATTTTCCTTGGACAAATCCCAGGGAGGAGAGAGCTGGAGGGAACTTGCCCTAAATAACTCAATAAGAGGCTTGACAAACAGTTTTGCGATTCTTCCAGAATCCCCGCAGAAGCCTCCAGTTCTTTGAGAAAGGCCATTAACATTTGTTTAGTTATTTTCAGGCAGAAATTGGCAAACTTTAATCTGAGAAATTTTCTGTAATTTATTGACACTTACAGATCTTTTTTTTCCCCTGCAGAATCACTGCTGTTTTTAATTAGCACAAATTAATCAATAGCAGAGGCCATGCTGAGTTCCATTCAAATCCAGGTGCCAATTGCCAATTGCATGCTAAACATAACAAAAAGTGAAAACGAACATTTGAGATGAAGCTTTTAGGAGATGTGCTTGCTCAACAAGGCAAACATATTAAACAAGATGATGGGGAAACCTGAAGAAACTGCTCAACATGCTGCAGACTGCAGTTGTCATTTTCATTACATTTTACATTTGGATGTCACTAAACATTTGGATGGTGTTCCAAGATAAGAGGAAAGCGGGATAGTATTTCACTTTTTGGGGTGAAATATTGATCGTTACATTAGATTTGGCAGTTGAGATATGAGGGATAAAAAGACTATTTCATTCAAATCAAAATATTTTATTATGATCACCGAGCAGAAAATGCATACTTCATTTTTTTGTTCTCTAAGATTGATTCCACTGGGCTCATAGCAACCCATCATCTGACCTGCCTATAATCCCAATCAATGAGTAAAGAACTGGAAAAAAATTCTGACAGCCATTTTATTGTTTTAGTAACTTTTAATAGGGTATGTTGTTTTGCATTAGTTATGTTTCTTTTGTTTGTATACCATCAAGTCACATGTTCTGAGTTGAGCAGCCATATAAATGCTTTAAAAATGAATAAAGTCCAACAGCAACACACGTATGTAGGGTTTGCTACATACACAGTGAAATAAAGCTGAGAAAGACTACCACATTGGGTATCAGAAGCTTGCTTTCTGTCTTATGATGCCTGCCCTCTGGAATGAGGGTTCTTCTGTAATCTGCTTGATTCCCCCAGTCTGCTGCTCTTTCTCTAGGCAGAATTACAGAATAAGGGAAGGGACCTTGGAGATCTTCTAGTCCAACCCCCTGCTCAGGCAGGAAACCTTATACTTTTTCAAACAAATGGTTGTCCACTTTTTTCTTAAAAATATCCAGTGTTGGAGCACCCACGACTTCTGGAGGCAAGTCCTTCCACTGATTAATTGTTCTAAGTGTCAGGAAATTTCTCCTTAGTTCTAGATTGCTTCTCTCCTTGATTAATTTCCATCCGTTGCTTCTTGTCCTGCCTTCAGATGCTCTGGAGCAGGGGTCTTCAAACTTGGCCCTTTTATGATGTGTGGACTTCAACTCCCAGAATTCCTCAACCAGGCATGCTGGCTGAGGAATTCTGGGAGTTGAAGTCCACAAGTCATAAAAGGGCCAAGTTTGAAGGCTCCTGTTCTGGAGAATAGGTTGACTCCCTCTTCTTTGTGGCAACCCCTTGGCTAATGTAATACTGATACCATGTCAACCCTAGTTCTTCTTTGCATTAAAAAGACATACCCAATTCCAGCAACTGTTCTTTACATGTTTTAGCCTCCAGTCTTCTAATCATCTTTGTTGCTTTTCTCTGTATTCTTTCAAGATTCTCAACATCTTTTTTACATCATGGCAACTAAAACTGGATGCAGTATTCCAGGTGTGGTCTTACCAAGTCTTTATAAAGTGGTACTAATGCGTCATGTGATCTTGATTCTATCCCTCTGTTAATGCAGCCTAGCACTGTGTTGGCTTTTTTGGCAGCTGCAGCACACTGCTGGCTCATATTTAAGTGATTGTCCACTAGGACTCTGAGATCCCTCTTGTTATGTCCCGAGCCTTGCAAATGGCTCAGGGCATTTGCAGGCGGTCCCGGGCAGGTGCAAAGCTGCCCGGGACCAGACAGGCTGTCGCCAGCGCCGTGCGCATGCGCGGGTGCTGGCGCGGGAAAAGTATCGCATTGACCCGGGAAATGTCTATATAAGAAGCTGGGAGGTTTTGGGAGCTGCTGAAGCCATCTACTTGTAAGCTGAACGCAGAATAAAGAAAACTGAGAACTACAACTGCTTCTCGTGTCTTACATTTCTGCGAAGGACTCAACACTGGCGACGAGGATGGGATGCCTTACATCACCTGGAAAGGAAGAAGTGTAAGCTTACCCAAGTGAGTCCTGAGCGGCGGAACGGTGTCGACTCGGCAGCTACTCGCCAATCCAGTGCGCATTCGGGGGTAGGCTGGCTGATAGACCCGTCTCCTGAAGATGGCAAAGGTTGGAAGGCTTTCGGAGTTCGACGTCTCACATCCAGAGCGGTGGGAGTCCTACGTAGCCAGGGTGGAGAACTACTTCAAGGCAAACCAAGTGAGGGAAGAGATCTTGAAGGCTGCCACCCTGCTTTGTGTTTGCGGTCAAGACGCCTTCGAAATAGCAGAAAACCTTGCAGCACCTGTTCCAGTAGAGTCTGTCAGCTACGCAGATCTGAAGAAGCTACTGAAGGAGCACTTCCACCCCAAGATGTCTGTCATCGCCACACCTTCGAATAGAGGGATCAACGATCCGGTGAGTCGGCCAAAGAATACATCGCCGCATTAAGGAAGGCCGCCAAGCACTGCGAGTTCAAGGACCTCGAAGAACGACTGAGGGACCGATTCGTGTGCGGGTTAAGGCATCGAGATCTACAACAGAGACTTTTCGCTAAAGAAGAATTGTCCTTCCAAGATGCCTTAAGAGAAGTCACCACAGAAGAAGCAGCAGGCGGCACCGTCAAGAACATGCGGCCGATCACAAACAGTCCAGAGGTTGCATCCGTGCACCAGGAAGACGTCCAGGGGAACTCCGAGGAGGATCCGGACAAGGAAGTCGACCGTCTCCACCCCACGAAGGAAGGAAATCAGAAGGGAAGCTCTTCAGCTCCACTCAAGTGCATCGGCTGTGGAGGTCGCCACAGGAGAACCGACTGCAAGTTCCGCTCCGCTACCTGCCGGGCATGCGGCAAACAAGGACACATTGCAGCTGTGTGTCTGGGCCGACGAAAGGTACAACCTCAGGAAGAACTGCGCCTGAAAGGTACCAGGTCCCCAGCCAGAATAGGGTAGGGTTTTGCGCTTCGCGAAGAAGCATCCTTAGGACAGGCACACACAAGCCCATTAAGAAAAAGCTGTCACTCAAGGTGAAGCTACAAGGGGTTCCATTAACTATGGAACTAGACACAGGGTCTGCCCTTTCAATCATCTCCTTGCATACATTTAGGAAGATTTGTTCCGGTAGTGGAACTCAGGCCAAGTTAAGGCCTTCTGACATTGTGTTAACAGATTTTCAAAATTCAAGAGTGTGTGTTAAGGGGGAGGCCACCCTTAACGTGCAATACAAGAGTTTTGAAGGTCCACTAGACTTATTAGTAGTAGGGGGTGAACGAACGAGTCTCATAGGACTCGATTGGTTTGAGGCCCTGGGGATACACGTCACAGGACTCAACAGCTTACAAACACTCGACCTACAGGAAGTCTGCAAAGAATTTGCAGATGTTTTCAGCCCCCAGCTGGGCACATTCAAAGGACCCCCTGTGTCCTTAAAGCTAGACCCCCCTGTCACTCCCATTAGAATTAAAGCAAGAAGGGTCCCTTTTGCTTTAAAGAGTAAAATTGACACTGAGTTAGACAAACTGATCCAACAGGGAATCCTAGAACCTGTTGATTCCAGCCCTTGGGAGACCCCCATTGTCACGCCTCTAAAGGCAAATGGCGACATTCGCATTTGTGCTGATTACAAATGCACACTCAATAAGGCATTGCAGCAACATGCCTATCCTGTTCCTGTGGTCAGTCACATCCTGGCCTCTCTCAAGGGGGGGCGTGTTTTTGCAAAGCTTGACATAGCTCAAGCATATCAACAGATGCCTGTTGA
>NW_024099097.1:0-15684 GCF_016545835.1 Crotalus tigris
AGAGAGAGAGAAGGGAAGTGCAAGTGCCTCTCTCTGTCTCTGTCTCTGCAAGTGGCTGAGGAGGCTGGGAGCCGCAGGAGAAGGCTCAAAGAGCCACATGTGGCTCCAGAGCCATGGGTTGCCGACCCATGCTCTATCCCTACCCTGCCTCTCTCCAATCATAAATAAATGAGAGTATATTTTGGTGTACTTAATATATACTACGTAATTTAGAGTTGAATATATTTCCTTATCACCATTAAAAAACAAAGAAAAAACTCCAAACTCTCTACTAAGAGCCAATTCAAACATCAGCAGTCTCTCTGAACTCCAGAAATTCTATGTATATGTTAAATATTGGTGTAAACAGAAGAGGCTTGGTGCTTTCAAGTTCTGCTGGGCAAGATAGCCCAGCCCAAATGCTATCAAAATCCTTTAAGACATATGACAAATCAATGGATGTACTTGGCAGGTTCCCATGAAGATCATCAGCCAGGTAATAAGGTCAATTCCTTTAGCAGGGCTGGGCCTGAAAAGGGATTGAAATTCATCTCGAACTGTACCAATCCCAAATATCTCTAATTATCCCAACATACTTTAAGCTGTCCAGAATCATTTTGGACAGCATGAAGGGTGGCATACAAATTTAATAATAAATAAATGAAGTTTAGAAGCCACCATGAGTATTTTGTTAGAAGGTGAGTTTTTTCACCTTTTTCCACCTGAAATAAAACACTAACCAATAACTTAACTTTAGATCTAGTGTGAAAAGTGTGAATTTTCCTTGGACAAATCCCAGGGAGGAGAGAGCTGGAGGGAACTTGCCCTAAATAACTCAATAAGAGGCTTGACAAACAGTTTTGCGATTCTTCCAGAATCCCCGCAGAAGCCTCCAGTTCTTTGAGAAAGGCCATTAACATTTGTTTAGTTATTTTCAGGCAGAAATTGGCAAACTTTAATCTGAGAAATTTTCTGTAATTTATTGACACTTACAGATCTTTTTTTTTCCCTGCAGAATCACTGCTGTTTTTAATTAGCACAAATTAATCAATAGCAGAGGCCATGCTGAGTTCCATTCAAATCCAGGTGCCAATTGCCAATTGCATGCTAAACATAACAAAAAGTGAAAACGAACATTTGAGATGAAGCTTTTAGGAGATGTGCTTGCTCAACAAGGCAAACATATTAAACAAGATGATGGGGAAACCTGAAGAAACTGCTCAACATGCTGCAGACTGCAGTTGTCATTTTCATTACATTTTACATTTGGATGTCACTAAACATTTGGATGGTGTTCCAAGATAAGAGGAAAGCGGGATAGTATTTCACTTTTTGGGGTGAAATATTGATCGTTACATTAGATTTGGCAGTTGAGATATGAGGGATAAAAAGACTATTTCATTCAAATCAAAATATTTTATTATGATCACCAAGCAGAAAATGCATACTTCAATTTTTTGTTCTCTAGGATTGATTCCACTGGGCTCATGGCAACCCATCATCTGACCTGCCTATAATCCCAATCAATGAGTAAAGAACTGGAAAAAAATTCTGACAGCCATTTTATTGTTTTAGTAACTTTTAATAGGGTATGTTGTTTTGCATTAGTTATGTTTCTTTTGTTTGTATACCATCAAGTCACATGTTCTGAGCTGAGCAGCCATATAAATGCTTTAAAAATGAATAAAGTCCAACAGCAACACATGTATGTAGGGTTTGCTACATACACAGTGAAATAAAGCTGAGAAAGACTACCACATTGGGTATCAGAAGCTTGCTTTCTGTATTATGATGCCTGCCCTCTGGAATGAGGGTTCTTCTGTAATCTGCTTGATTCCCCCAGTCTGCTGCTCTTTCTCTAGGCAGAATAACAGAATAAGGGAAGGGACCTTGGAGATCTTCTAGTCCAACCCCCTGCTCAGGCAGGAAACCTTATACTTTTTCAGACAAATGGTTGTCCACTTTTTTCTTTAAAACATCCAGTGTTGGAGCACCCACAACTTCTGGAGGCAAGTCCTTCCACTGATTAATTGTTCTAAGTGTCAGGAAATTTCTCCTTAGTTCTAGATTGCTTCTCTCCTTGATTAATTTCCATCCGTTGCTTCTTGTCCTGCCTTCAGATGCTCTGGAGCAGGGGTCTTCAAACTTGGCCCTTTTATGATGTGTGGACTTCAACTCCCAGAATTCCTCAACCAGGCATGCTGGCTGAGGAATTCTGGGAGTTGAAGTCCACAAGTCATAAAAGGGCCAAGTTTGAAGGCTCCTGTTCTGGAGAATAGGTTGACTCCCTCTTCTTTGTGGCAACCCCTTGGCTAATGTAATACTGATACCATGTCAACCCTAGTTCTTTTCATTAAAAAGACATACCCAATTCCAGCAACTGTTCTTTACATGTTTTAGCCTCCAGTCTTCTAATCATCTTTGTTGCTTTTCTCTGTATTCTTTCAAGATTCTCAACATCTTTTTTACATCATGGCAACTAAAACTGGATGCAGTATTCCAGGTGTGGTCTTACCAAGTCTTTATAAAGTGGTACTAATGCGTCACGTGATCTTGATTCTATCCCTCTGTTAATGCAGCCTAGCACTGTGTTGGCTTTTTGGGCAGCTGCAGCACACTGCTGGCTCATATTTAAGTGATTGTCCACTAGGACTCTGAGATCCCTCTCACAGTTACTCCTGTTGAGCAAGGTACCCCCTATACTATACCTGTATATTTGGTTTTTCTTGCCTAAATGTAGAACCTTACTTTTTTCACCATTGAATTTCATTTAGTAAGATAGAGACAAATGTTTAAGTCTTCTAGTCTCAGGGTCTTTGGCAAGGGGCAGTGATGCCCCCTTTTAGGTGTTGTGGATTTAATTTTTGCTTCTCTCTGATTTGCTCTCCTTTATTATTATATATTATTGTATTATTTTATTTTTTTAATGTTGCTTGCGAACCACACACAGTCATTGGGAGTTAGTATACAAATAATAATAATAATAATAATAATAATAATAATAATAATAATAATAAAAACTTTTGAATATGCACCATGCTCTACATCCACGAAGTGACATCGACAGATTGTACCTGCCAAGAAAAATAGGGGGCAGAGGACTATTGCAAATCCACCAAACTGTACAAGAAGAAAAATGAAGTTTGAATGACTATGTGAATCAAAGTACAGAAAAACTGCTGCAGGCTGTGAAAACAGAGAGCACTATAAAAATAACAGAAACAAAGGCAGAATATAAGGAAAAATGGCTGGATGACAGATTAAATAGATGGAAAACCAAAGCTTTGCATGGACAGCATTTGAAAAGCATTGAAGGACAATGTGATAACAACTTGACATGGGCATGGCTTAAGATGGGAACCATCAAGAAAGAAACAGAAGGCCTAATACTGGCAGCTCAAGAACAAGCACCACAATCTAATGCCATGAAAGCAAAGATACAAAAATCCACTGACAATCCAAATTGCTGACTTTGCAATGACAAAGTTGAAACTGTTTCACACCTAATTTGTGAGTGCAGCAAAATCGCGCAAACTGATTACAAATCTAGACATGACCGAGTTGCTAAATTAATCCACTGGGCATTGTGTAAAAAATATGACTTGCCTGTGTCTGAAAAGTCATGGGAACATAGGGTGGAAAAAGTTGTTAAGAATGAGAGGGTGAAGATCTTGTGGGACTTTCGAATACAGACAGATCGCCATTTGGAACACCATATGGCGGATATCACGGTTGTAGAGAACCAAAGCATATAGCTGATTGATATCGCTATACCAGGAGATGCCAGAGTTGAAGAAAAAGAACTGAAAAAAATTATGAAATATCACAACCTGGCCATCGAAACTGCACGATTATGGATGAAACGTGTAACAGTGGTACCCATTGTCATCGAGGCACTGGGAACTATGTCCAAAAACTTTGCAAAATACACCAAGAAACTGCAGCTTCCTGACTAGAAAGCACAAAACAAAACAAAACAACATCGCTTGTGGAAGAGGGAGAGCCTTCGTGGATCTGGGTGCAGCTCCTGGAAGTTTAGAGGGTAATAGCAACCAGGAAGGGCTTGTCTAGATGTGCCTTGACTATTTTTTATCTTCAAAGTTCTAAACAGTTTGTTGTCCAGATATCTCTTCTGGTAACATGCCATCTTCATCAGATGACTAAATAATCCACCTCAAAAAGCAACAGGTTAAGTATTATAGAAGGAAGAGCCACTGTGTACTCTGCATGTATTTTAGCAATAGCAATAGCACTTAGACTTATATACTGTGTTTCACCGAAAATAAGACCCAGTTGGAATATAAGCCCTGGCCTGATTTTTCAGGACACTTGTAATATAAGCCCCACCCCCCAAATAATCCCCAGTTAAGATCATCAGCCATCTTCATCAGATGACTAAATAATCCACCTCAAAAAGCAACAGGTTAAGTATTATAGAAGGAAGAGCCACTGTGTACTCTGCATGTATTTTAGCAATAGCAATAGCACTTAGACTTATATACTGTGTTTCACCGAAAATAAGACCCAGTTGGAATATAAGCCCTGGCCTGATTTTTCAGGACACTTGTAATATAAGCCCCACCCCCCAAATAATCCTCAGTTAAGATCATCAGCCATCTTCATCAGATGACTAAATAATCCACCTCAAAAAGCAACAGGTTAAGTATTATAGAAGGAAGAGCCACTGTGTACTCTGCATGTATTTTAGCAATAGCAATAGCACTTAGACTTATATACTGTGTTTCACCGAAAATAAGACCCAGTTGGAATATAAGCCCTGGCCTGATTTTTCAGGACACTTGTAATATAAGCCCCACCCCCCAAATAATCCCCAGTTAAGATCATCAGCCAGAGAGACATGTTTAGTACTATATTTCCCTAAAATAAAACCGGAAAATAAGCCCTAATGCATCTTTTGGAGCAAAAATTTATATAAGATGCGGTCTTATTTTCAGTATCACTTTGCAGTGCTTTACAGACCTCTCTAAGCAGTTTACAGAGTCAGCATATTGCCGCCAACAATCTGGGTCCTCATTTTACTAACCTCAGAAGGATGGAAGGCTGAGTCAACCTTGAACAGGTGAGAATCGAACTGCTGAACAGTCGGCAGTTAGAAGAATTAGCCTGCAATGCTGTATTCTAACCACTGCAACACCATGGCTCTTTGTTACTTTGTCCTATGGCTTTTGAAATACATGGCAAATTGTGGTAAACTGGCAAATTGTTCATACATGAGAAAGTTTAATTTCGTGACTATATACAATGTTTGACTTAGAGTGGGAAGCTCTAAGCATTTTCCTTGTGGTCTCGAATCTTTTGGAGGAAATATAACCATTGTGGAAAAGGTTCTTTCCCCACACCCAAGATAAGATGCTACATTAATATTATGATTAGACACTGGTTAGATAAGGGACTAAGCAGTTGATTCAATTTGTCCAATAGTAGGAGCAATTCTGATGGACAAAGATACCTTTGAAAAAATTATTTTGACAGTGTATTAGTTACATGAGAAAGGCTGTACAGAGCAAAATTTACAAGCATCATGCCTGAATCTTATCTCCTTGCAGCCTTGCTTCCAAGATATCATAATTCCTAGTAACTCATAATTTGATGAAGAAACATGTCAGTTTTGTAAATGTAGGTGTTCAAGGAATGCAGACTTACAGTACAAATAGACTTTTACTTACACTAACCAGAGAAAATGGAGGGAAATCACTTAGTGCAGTGATGGTGAACCTTTTAGAGACCGAGTGCTGAAAAACTGGCCCCACCCCCATTCTACCCTCTGCCCTGCCCCGCCCCGCCCCCTGACTCCAGTACCTGCTGCAGATAGCCTTGGCGGCCCAGCGGCGCCATGGTGGCCATGCCCTCTGTCCGTCCCACAGAATCAACTGTGCACGATGGGACGTGAGAGCAGAATCTTGTCTATGCTGCCTGGCTGCCATGTCCTTGGCTGCGCTGCTTCGCGTGGGCCACGGTTGGGGGTGACTCTCCTCCAGGGGGGCTGCTGGTGAAGAGGGGGTTATGGGGAATGCGAGACATGTATGCCCACAGAGAGGGCTACGAGTGCCACCTCTGGCACGCGTGCCACAGGTTCGCCACCACTGACTTAGTGTCATTGGAGGGATGCTGAAATTGTTAGCAAGAAGATATTGCTATTCCTTAGAAGCAAATGAAAACAATACAAAGTTCTGAAACAAATGTCCAATAGGCTGCCACACAAATTAGCCTCTCCTTAATGTTATAAGCAGACTTACAGAGAATTTATCCTTCTCCTTGGATACCTCATGAACCACCAAAACTAAAGAAGAAAAAGAGGTTAGAGGATTTCTTACCTGCAGCCTATTTAGTTTTGAAAGACATAATAGATTAGTCAGCCTCCTTCTTAAGATCTTGACAGATTATCACAGTTATGAGTTTTCCTGCCATACTAAATAAGCCAAAAGGAAAGGAACACATTTTCCCATAATAAGTTGTTTCAGAAAATGTGTAAATGATGCTACCTTTGAAGCTTGAGGTTAGAATACTAATTGTTCAATCTCTGCTATTTGTTCTCCATTCTGAAGGAGAAATCTTCTACTCCCAGGACAGCGCTGACCAGGTGCAGAACTTCCTTTCTTGCCACTCATAATAGTATTATTATTGGTAATGATAATATTCCAATATAGCTTTACTGAGATATTTGCATTTGTAAAAGTTCTCTCAAACAAGGATGGATAAACTAAAAAGCAAGGCTGCTATTCTATGGATGCCTGCTTCTACATAAGCCCCATCAAACACAGCTGGAAGTTTAACAGCATAAATATGTACTGTATATAGGACACACTAAGCATTTTAATGTCTGCTGCATCTGCATGTATTTTTGCCTAAAATATAATGCTAATTTTTGTGTACACTTTATGAGACAGGAAAAAAAATCTTACCCAGGCTTCAATTGAACAGATTGAGGCAGTCTTGGTCTAAGACACCTAGGAGGTGACAAGTTGGGGACCACTCCCTATTGATTGATTCTATTGATTAGGTGCATCAAGTGGCTTTTGATTCCTAGGGACTATATAGATTTCCTCCATGCCAATCTATTCATAACCTGTTCTTTAATGTCTCCAGTAGTGTACTCATCACTATCGTAACTGAGACCATCCATCTTCCTGTTTCTTATCCTCCTCTTCTCTTTTCTTCTACCTCTTCCAATATTAGAGCCTTTTCCAGAGAGCTAGCTAATGTGTTCAAAGTAGGATAATTTGAGCTTAATTGTTTGTATCTCAAGTGAGAACTCTGGGTTGATTTATTCAGTGGTCCATTGGTTTGTTTTCTTGGCTGTCCACAGTGTTCTAAAGAGTCTTCTCCGGCACCAAAGTTCAAAGGCCTCAATACTCTTCCTGTCCTGCTTCTTTGAAAAACCCAATCCATGTTCACTTCCATGGAGAGCCACAGAGAATACCATGGCTTGTATGATTTTGATCTTTGCAGGTATTTTGCAGACACTTCAGAACATTTAAATAACTCTTCCAAGTTCTTAATAGATGTTCTATCACATACTACACTGTGGAGCATATTTTGACCACTCCATATTTACCTTTCCTGAAATATAGGGAGATGTAATGCTATTTATTGATATTTCTATGATACATCAATCAAAATAATTCAGTGGATTACATAAATGGACAAACCAGATTAAAATATCCCCTGCAGAATAAAACAACTACAAAAGCAATAGAAAAATAAACAAATATGAAGAACAAATATGAAGAACAAATTAAAAAACAATTAAAATGGCAATATTTGTATGTTGGAAAGATCTCCAAAACAATTTGATCTTCCAAAAGACCAATGAAGAGGGAAGCAGTTTGATCCCCACAAATTAGAATCTATTCTATAATATCAGCATTGCTACCAAGAAGCATTGGCCTCTTGCCTCAATTCCTAAAGCCACCCAAAAGTGCAGGGTGTGCAGAAGTTTCTTTGAGGTTTATCTAATTGGATGCTGATGGGAGAAAGGTAGGTAGTCATGAATATACCCAACTGCTAAGTCTAGAGGGCATTGCCACCCTGCACTTTGATTATGCCTCAATGTTCTAGAATCTAGAGTGCATACAGTCCAGCACATCTTAACAACTGACCCTTATGTTTGTTTAGGGACTGGCTATTAGCCATATTACTGCAATGATGCAACAAAGGCAAATATGATACGCCTTTTTCACCCTTGTCCCATTCTGATTCCATTCTGAACCTGTTGTTAGGTATCATAGATTGGTTGGGAGAAGGAACATTATGATCCAGCATGTCTAGGAATGTCCCATTTATCATTATGCAATTGTATGTCCAGTGGTCCATGCTCTTTCTTGATTTCTTCTAAGGACTTCCAAGGAAAGGCATATTGAGGGAACAATTTCCAATGGACTTTTCCAGATTTGCAAGTGTAGTCAGAAGGCTTCAGAGTGAAGGAAAAATTTGTAATGGAATACAACCTCAGCAGTGCCATCCTCTATTACAGTGGTTCTCAACCTTTCTAATGCCGTGACCCCATAATACAGTTCCCCATGTTGTGGTGACCCCCAAGTGGGTGTGGCCACCAATAAGAGGGAGTAGGACAGCTAGGGAAAAGGGAACAAAATGGTGGACAGCATGGTTTGGCGACCCCCATGAAATGGTCGTTCGACCCCAAATGGGGTCCCGACCCACAGGTTGAGAACCACTGCTCTATTACAAAAAGAAAGTTTAACATATTATCAAGAATCTGGAACAAAAGGTTAAAAACAGGAAGTGTTTTAAGGAAGAAGAAAACTTGGGAACTTGTCAGGCCCAGTTTGTGGCCCAGTTTTAGTTTCCACCACTACAGTTCCATGAATTCAAAGCTCAATTCCCCATTCTGGAACAACTGTGTTGTTAAGATAGGTCACACAATTAGCCAAGTCTAACGCAAAGTGATTAACATACCTATTCCTAGTGCCCTCTGTTTTATCCACAACAACCCAGTGAGGTAGATTGGGCTGAGGGGGAGTGACTGGCCCAAAATCAAGTGGCTTCTTCCTATCTATCAGCTTCTTATTCATCTTACCCCACTCTTTATCAAGCTGGGTTACCTCATAATTCATTATCTCTGTTCAGTCATTATGGGGGAAAAGGGGGTACCCACAATATGATTTCCATTCTAACTCATTCTATCTGCTGCATCATGAATGTACGTGCAATAATCACCAAGGGTCAATATTTTTGCTTTCCATTACCTGCCTTTGGCTGATAATGATGTATGAAGCAGGGAGAAAAGAGATAGCTTGATTTTCATAGGCTAGGTGTTGACCCTGCTGGGTTTAGTGTAGCATGAAACTAGTTTTGACTAGTAAACTGAATAAATATGCTCAGAGAGATGCAGAGGGGTAATATATATGCAACACCAAGGTGCCATTTTTATGAAATGATTCACCAGAGGGTTAAGCAGGAGCCAAGCACATTTAGTCAGTGATGAGTTTCAACTGAAAAAAAAGGAAGCTTTTCACAGCCTAATCTCCCCTCACAACTGGCAGCCTCCTTTGCTCTGCCATCCCAGTGACAATAGGGAGCATCAGTTAGAAAGATCAGCCTTTGCAGATATTCAAGTCATGCTGCCCAAAGCCAGGCCAGCGGAGGTAGGACTGGGGTGTGAGCTGTGAACATAAGCTTATTAGAATTCCCAAGGGGTTGGAACCTGGATTGTGACCAATCATACTTTACCCTCCACGTAGGCAGCTAGCAAGATCAATTCTCAAAGCAGCCTAACGGATGTGATAACTCTCATTTCATTTTCCTTCAGAAAACAGCACTGATGTTTTCAGACAGATTGCTAAACTTTCTCTTTGACAATTCACATTGGAAAATGTTTCCAAAATGTTTGGATTTGATCTCCTTTTTTCCCTTTCATTTCAGTGTGTGTGTGTGTGTGTGTGTGTGTGTGTGTGTGTGTGTGTGTACATCTCTCTCTTTCCTACAAAGAAAGAGAAGGGAGGGGGAGAGAGGATAGGAAAGCCACAGAGATTTTTTTGAGATATTGTCTTTATGCATACGGTAAAAGAAATGGAATAGAAACAGGAATGCATGTACTGGCCAGATCTCCAGACAGTAGCTTATAGTAAAAAGTAAAGTATAGTAAAAAGATGAGCTGATGTAGAGG
The DNA here is from genome assembly GCF_016545835.1 of Crotalus tigris. Taxonomy (NCBI): domain Eukaryota; kingdom Metazoa; phylum Chordata; class Lepidosauria; order Squamata; family Viperidae; genus Crotalus; species Crotalus tigris. The sequence continues at coordinate 10,127 of NW_024099097.1, forward strand.
TGGAGGGAAGTTAGCAGCAAAGGGAAAGGGGGATGAGTCCACAGCACCCAAAAATAGCCAATAGAAGCTGGACAGATTCAAGCCCTGCCACAATCACCACTGAAGCAATATAAAGCATGCATAGAGCAAGTCTAGAAGATGAAAATATAGATAGCCCATGACTTATGACCATTTGTTAGTGACCATTTGAAGTTCCAACAGCAGTGAAAAAAAAGTGACTTACAGCAGGCCTCATACTGATGTCCACTGCAGCATCCCATAGTCACATGACCAACTTTCAGCTGCTTGGCAACTGGATGTATTTATGACAGTTGCAAGGTCCTGGGGTCCCATGATTGCCATTTGCAACTTTCCCAGCTGGCTTCCGACAACAAAGCCAGTTTCACTTAACAACAATGTGTTTCACTTAATGATCACAGTAATTTGCTTAACAACTACAGCAAAAATGGTCATAAAAGTGGGCGCAACTCGCTTAACAACCACTTTGTATAGCAATGGCCATTCCAGTCCCAATTGTTGTAAGTCAAGGGTTACCTGTACTGTTTCCACATTGGATAAAAAAAATCCCAAAGTCAACAAGCCTGGTAATGGGCTAGGGAGGAGAGAAAGGCTATATCATTTGGAATTTCCTTCAGGAACAATTAGGCAGGCACCTCTGGCCAAAATTAAGATGTACCTTTATAGTTATATCTTACATTTCGGACACCCATTTTAGCCACGTTTATATCTAACAAAGGGAATATATCCCTAGATTATTTTGTAGCCATCTTTATTATTAAGTACTAAGTCATATCATATCTGGCTTGCAAAAATCCAACTGATCATTAAAACATACAGAAATCTCTAGCCAATTATTCCCATCCTGTGGTTATTCAGATTTTTGCAACAATGGCATGATACGGTATGCCTAGAAATATACATTTTAAATATTATATATAGTATATTATTTAATTGTTCAACAACATATTAGTCTTTTTTTTTGCTAATTTTAATTTTTCCTGTGAATCTTTCTAGAACTCCTGTTTATGGGATTATATTTGCATTAGGGCAGAGTTCCTTTACTTTCTTTACTTTCTAATCCGAGTACATACCAGCAGGTTATTAGGATCAAGGCTCTCCAATTGGACCAATACAATCTTCATAAACCTCCTCCACTTCTTCTTGGTATCCCATGATTTTTTTCCATCAGGAACATACTGAGAAGCTTCATTGCTGCAGTGGCTCTTTCTGCAGCCTATATAGCCTGCTCCAAAGGGGCATGGCTTATCTTCTGAAATCCAGTCCATGTCTGGAAGATGAATTAGGTGCTGACAGGCAGAAAGTTTTATAATGGAATGCTTTGCATCAGTCACTCTAATTTCCTTGGGAGACCAGGTTTTACACAATATCAGTGACAACTGAAGGGTGGTTTGACCACTACACTTACTGTTTTATGGTTGCCTGTGTTTTGATTGGATTTTATGTGTTTTTATTCTGTTTTTATCATGTAAACTGCTAAGGGTCCATCAGCATAGAAAATGAATGAACGAATGAACGAACGAACGAACGAATGAATGAATGAATGAATGACAGTTTGGCTTAAAACTGTAGAAGGCTATATTTTCTTTTCATCCGTTCTTCTTTGAGTGTGCAAGTTGAAATCAATTCCTAGAAAGTCAGATCCTTGTTGTGCCAAAAAGCTAGAATACATATATAGTTTCTGATCAAAATGCTCTGTTTTGTCTATTCAAGAACAAACAACTAAAATTATTTACACAGCAACCCAGAGGATGCAGGAGAGCAATGTAGCATTAATGTCTTCATCTGTTTTATGCAATGAACAAGGAATTGACCATGATGCTTTAAATGGCTTCTTCCAATACTTTGATTTTATCATTCTATTATCTTTATCTGTGAAGTCTAAATATTGATTACTTTATTCTGAGATAAAAGCTTAGAGTATGCTTAGCAAAGGATTGGAAGAGACAGTATTAAAGTTATGATCAATCTATTGCCTACCAGTTGCTTCCAATAAAACTGAACAACACTATGTGGGGGGGGAACATTTAGGCAAGATGATGCAAGATGACATGCATAATTCACATAATTGGCCATACTGCAGATAAGATAAAGAAGGTAATCAGATGGTAATCTTCTATAATATAGCCATCTGGTATAGTTACCCCAAAAGTTGCTTAATATTTGGTCTCACCAAATACTCATAACTCAATATTCATTGAGAAGTGAAAGGAAAAATATCACTGCAACCAAATGCTGGACATATCTTGCACATATGCATTATTATTATTATTCTCTGTTCTTTATTATTATTATTATTATTCTCTATGTCATCTTGCTTGCTTATTTTTATCCAACTCGCTGTAGTTGCCCACTGCATTACATTGATGGGAGTTTGTGATATCATCTTATTAGGCTATGCATTGTTTGTCTAGCAAAATTGTACAAATCATTGCAAATTAATATGACTAAATGGCAGTGAGGGTAAATGAGGTTGAATATAATTTGAATGCCTTTACAACAAATGATGAACATCTCAGAAAAGAAGAGCTACTTTTCAATCCTCCATAAATTAATAAAGAAACCTGAAAGCCAGGCCCAACTAAAATAACAATTTTAAGGAGTTTTAGTAGACTAGACTTGAGTCATCCAATTTATTTATTTTTTGTCACTAATAGAAATGAAGCCCGTGAGAAATGAGATTATATAGTAACAATTTCTTGGGGATATGCAAACTGTGAAGAAACTTCAGAATCAATGAAAAACAATAGATCAGTTTACATCATCTTTGAAGTTCCACAGATTTTTTTCTAGGTTCCTTTTTTCTTTTTTTAAAAAGGAGAATAAAGGAAGATCCATTGACTGATTAACAAATCATAGTAGTACAATTCATTTAGCTAAAGACTTTTGCACTGATGTTTATGGTTCTTTTCCATTCAGATTTGAAATTTAAATCTCTCAAGTGTCTTTGACTGGGTTGATACATTATCTAAGCCATAATGTGGTTTCAGGGATGATGCTTATTCTGTTTGATCTGGGTCTTATGAATTGGTTGTTATACTGCATTGAAATCACTTTATGTTTCTTTGGCAGTCACAAACCAAAAAAAGGCAGCAATACCAGATTGTCTTTATTTGCTTCTCGTTTGTAGGATTTCAATCCTTTTGCTAGACCACTGTACAATTTAGTGGAACTCTTCTTCCTGACCATCCCTATGCCAGATATAAGAGATTGGAAATGGAGATCTTATATTAAGCTGTTATTAAACAACACTCAGATAGAAGCTTAGAGGCACCCACTTGAAATATATATATATCTGCTAGCAGAGTCAGAAAAGTAAAAATGCCTGGTACCTCTGCATAATCCACTCCCCACCCCTTTTTATGTATATCATGTGGGAAAAGGGGTGGCTTCAATTGCACAGTCACGGCCACCATATTTTATTTTATTTATTTATATATCAAATTTAGGTATTGTCCCCCCATCTTATTCTCAGAATGACTTTTCTTAGCATCGATTCCCTTCAGACCATCACTAGGGCAAAAAGAAAGCTGTTTGTCTTGCCCCATCATTAAAATTAAGAAAAACCATTTTACTAATGAATCTTGTTACTTTCATTTGAGGACAACATTGATTTTGAAGGGAATACCATTCACTGAGGAGGAAATTTAATAAAATCACCTCTTTTGCTCTTCATTGCAGCAAAGGAAGATGAAGCCCTTTGGGGTCTTTCCCCCCTGATTCTTGGCAGCAGGGACTGAAATCATATTTTGGCAAGGGGGTAATATTTCCGTAGTACTGGAACATATACTAGGGGGTAGTGGAAACCTGTTTCTAGAAATAATAATTTTGTTGTTGTTGTTAATTGCGAAGTTGTGTCCGACCCATCGCGACCCCATGGACAACGTTCCTCCAGGTCTTCCTGTCCTCTACCATCTTCTGGAGTCCATTTAAATTCACACCTACTGCTTCAGTGACTCCATCCAGCCATCTCATTCTCTGTCGTCCCCTTTTTCTATTGCCCTTAATCTTTCCCAGCATTAGGCTCTTCTCCAGTGAATGCTTCCTTCTCATTAGGTGGCCAAAGTACTTGAGTTTCAACTTCAGAATCTGGCCTTCTAAAGAGCAGTCGGGGTTGATCTCTTCTAGGACTGACCGGTTTGAACGCCTTGCAGTACAAGGGACTCGCAGAAGTCTTCTCCAGCACCATAGTTCAAAGGCCTCAATTCTTTGGCGCTCAGCCTTTTTTATGGTCCAACTTTCACAGCCATACATTGCAACTGGGAAAACCATGGCCTGGACTATATGCACTTTTGTTGGCAGGGTGATGTCTCTGCTTTTTAGAATGCTGTCTAGATTTGCCATAGCTTTCCTCCCCAGGAGCAAGCGTCTTTTAATTTCTTGGCTGCAGTCTCCATCTGAGGTGATCTTGGAGCCCAGAAAAATAAAATCTGTCACTACCTCCATTTCTTCCCCATCTATTTGCCAGGAATTGAGAGGGCCGGATGCCATGATTCTGGTTTTCTTAATGTTGAGTTTCAAGCCAACTTTTGCACTCTCCTTCTTTACCTGCATCAAGAGGCTCTTTAGTTCCTCTTCACTTTCTGCCATTAGAGTGGTATCATCTGCATATCTTAGGTTGTTGATATTTCTCCCGGCAATCTTAATTCCAACTTTTGATTCATCTAGCCCTGCCTTTCTCATGATGTGCTCTGCATATAAGTTAAATCGGCAGGGCGACAGTATACAGCCTTGCCGGACTCCTTTTCCAATTTTGAACCAATCAGTGGTTCCGTGTTCGGTTCTCCCTGTTGCTTTCTGACCCGCATATAGGTTTCTCAAGAGACAAATTAGGATGTCTGGTACTCCCATCTCTTTAAGAACTTGCCACATTTGTTGTGAGCCACACATCAAGTCTTTTGCAGTAGTCCAATGAAGCAGAAGTAGATGTTTTTCTGGAACTCCCTAGCTTTCTCCTGATCCACGTATGTTAGGCAATTTGATTCTCTAGTTCCTCTGCCTCTTCTCAAATCCTGCCTGTTTCTTCTGGTAGTTTTCTCGATCCACATAACTGCTGGAGTCTAGCTTGTAGGATTGTTAAGCATAACTTTACTAGCATGTGAAATGAGTGCAATGGTGCAATAGTTTGAACATTCTTTGGGCATTGCCTTTCTTTGGAATTGGAATGTAAACTGACTTTTTCCAATCCTGTGGCCACTGTTGAGTTTTCCAAATTTGCTGGCAAATTGAGTGTAGCACTTTTACTGCATCGTCTTTTAAGATTTTGAATAGCTCAACTGGAATACTGTCACCTCCACTAGCTTTGTTATTGCTCAAATTTTCTAAGGCCCATTTCACTTCACATTCTAGGATGTCTGGTTCGAGGTCAGTGACCATCTCATTGTGGTTATCTGGGATGTTAAGCTCATTCTTGTATAGTTCTTCTGTGTAGTTTTGCCATCTCTTCTTAATCTCTTCTGCCTCTGTTAGGTCTCTGCCATTTTGGTCCGTTATCATGCCCATCTTTGCATGAAACGTTCCCTTCATATCTCCAATTTTCT
>NW_024099098.1:0-7404 GCF_016545835.1 Crotalus tigris
CCAAACCTTTGCGGAACATAAACATATACATGCCTTTCGAATTTGAGGTTATTTTGACATTTTGGGTTTTCAGGCTTACTTGGTTATCTGCCAAGAAATGCGGATCCGGAAAATACATGTTTTTTCCGTGTACCAAACCTTTGCGGAACATAAATATATGCGTACTTTTCGAATTTGAAGTCAGCTTCAAATTTTGCGTTTTCACGCTTACTTGGTTATCTGCCAAGAAATGCGGATCCGAAAAATACATGTTTTTTCGGTGTACCAAACCTTTGCGGAACATAAACATATGTGTACTTTTCGAATTTGAAGTCAGCTTCACATTTTGGGTTTTCAGGCTTACTTGGTAATCTGCCAAGAAATGCAGATCCGGAAAATACATGTTTTTTCGGTGTGCCAAACATTTGCGGAACATAAACATATGCGTACTTTTCGAATTTGAGGTTATTTTGACATTTTGGGTTTTCAGTCTTACTTGGTTATTTGCCAAGAAATGCGGATCCGGAAAATACATGTTTTTTCGGTGTACCAAACTTTTGCGGAACATAAACATATGCGTACTTTTCGAATTTGAGGTTATTTTGACATTTTTGGTTTTCAGTCTTACTTGGTTATTTGCCAAGAAATGCGGATCCGAAAAATACATGTTTTTTCGGTGTACCAAACCTTTGCGGAACATAAAGATATGCGTACTTTTCGAATTTGAGGTCAGTTTCACATTTGTCAGTCTTGGTTATTTGTCAAGAAATGCGGATCCGGAAAATTCATGTTTTTTCCGTGTACCAAACCTTTGCGGAACATAAATATATGCGTACTTTTCGAATTTGAAGTCAGCTTCACATTTTGGGTTTTCAGGCTTACTTGGTTATCTGCCAAGAAATGCGGATCCGAAAAATACATGTTTTTTCGGTTTTCCAAACCTTTGCGGAACATAAACATATGTGTACTTTTCGAATTTGAAGTCAGCTTCACATTTTGGGTTTTCAGGCTTACTTGGTTATCTGCCAAGAAATGCGGATCCGGAAAATTCATGTTTTTTCCGTGTACCAAACCTTTGCGGAACATAAATATATGCGTACTTTTCGAAGTTGAAATCAGCTTCACATTTTGGGTTTTCAGGCTTACTTGATTATCTGCCAAGAAATGCGGATCCGGAAAATACATGTTTTTTCGGTGTGCGAAACCTTCGCGGAACATAAATATATGCGTACTTTTCGAATTTGAGGTTATTTTGACATTTTGGGTTTTCAGGCTTACTTGGTTATCTGCCAAGAATGCGGATCTGGAAAATCATGTTTTTTTTCCCGTTTACCAAACCTTTTCGAACTAAATATATTTCGGACTTTTCGAATTTGAAGTCAGCTTCACATTTTCATTTTCAGCTTACTTGGTTATCTGCCAAGATATGCGGATCCGGAAAATACATGATTTTTCCTTGTACCAAACCTTTGCGGAACATAAATATATGCGTACTTTACGAATTTGAAGTCAGCTTCACATTTTGGGGTTTCAGGCTTACTTGATTATCTGCCAAGACATGCGGATCCGGAAAATACATGTTTTTTCCGTGTACCAAACCTGAGCGGAACATAAACATATGCGTACTTTTCGAATTTGAGGTCATTTTGACATTTTGGGTTTTCAGTCTTACTTGGTTATCTGCCAAGAAATGCGGATCCGGAAAATACATGTTTTTTTCGTGTACCAAAACTTTGCGGAACATAAATATATGCGTACTTTTCGAATTTGAAGTCAGCTTCACATTTTGCGTTTTCAGGCTTACTTGGTTATCTGCCAAGAAATGCGGATCCGGAAAATTCATGTTTTTTCCGTGTACCAAACCTTTGCGGAACATAAATATATGCCTACTTTTCGAATTTGAAGTCAGCTTCACATTTTGGGTTTTCAGGCGTACTTGGTTATTTGCCAAGAAATGCGGATCCGGAAAATACATGTTTTTTCCGTGTACCAAACCTTTGCGGAACATAAATATATGCGTACTTTTCGAATTTGAAGTCAGCTTCAAATTTTCGGTTTTCAGGCTTACTTGTTTATCTGCCAAGAAATGCGGATCCGGAAAATACATGTTTTTTCAGTGTACCAAAACTTTGCGGAACATAAATATATGCGTACTTTTCGAATTTGAGGTCATTTTGACATTTTGGGTTTTAAGGCTTACTTGGTTATCTGCCAAGAAATGCGGATCCGGAAAATACATGTTTTTTCGGTGTACCAAACCTTTGTGGAACATAAACATATGCGTACTTTCCGAATTTGAGGTCATTTTGACATTTTGGGTTTTCAGGCTTACTTGGTTATTTGCCAAGAAATGCGGATCCGGAAAATACATGTTTTTTCGGGTTTCCAAACCTTTGCGGAAAATAAATATATGTGTACTTTTCGAATTTGAGGTCATTTTGACATTTTGGGTTTTCAGGCTTACTTGGTTTTTTGCCAAGATGCGGATCCGGAAAATACCTGTTTTTTCCATGTACCAAACCTTTGCGGAACATAAACATATGCGTACTTTTCGAATTTGAGGCATTTGAACATTTTGGGTTTTCATGCTTCACTTTGGTTTTTTGCCAAAGAATGCGGAATCCGGAAAATACAGTTTTTCGGGTTCAAACCTTTGCGGAAACATAAATATAATGCTTACTTTGAATTTGACGTTTTTGACATTTTGGGTTTTCAGGCTTACTTGGTTATCTGCCAAGAAATGCGGATCCGGAAAATACATGTTTTTTCCGTGTACCAAACCTTAGCGGAACATAAACATATGCGTACTTTTCGAATTGGAGGTCATTTTGACATTTTGGGTTTTCAGGCTTACTTGGTTTTTTGCCAAGATGCGGATCCGGAAAATACCTGTTTTTTCCGTGTACCAAACCTTTGCGGAACATAAACATATGCGTACTTTTCGAATTTGATGTCATTTTGACATTTTGGGTTTTCAGGCTTACTTGGTTATTTGCCAAGAAATGCGGATCCGGAAAATACATGTTTTTTCGGGTTTCCAAACCTTTGCGGAACATAAATATATGTGTACTTTTCGAATTTGAGGTCATTTTGACATTTTGGGTTTTCAGGCTTACTTGGTTTTTTGCCAAGAAATGCGGATCCGGAAAATACCTGTTTTTTCGGTGTACCAAACCTTTGCGGAACATAAACATATGCGTACTTTTCGAATTTGAGGTCATTTTGACATATTGGGTTTTCAGTCTTACTTGGTTATCTGCCAAGAAATGCGGATCCAAAAAATACATGTTTTTTCTGTGTGCCAAACCTTTGCGGAACATAAACATATGCGTACTTTTCGAATTTGAGGTTATTTTGACATTTTGGGTTTTCAGGCTTACTTGGTTATTTGCCAAGAAATGCAGATCCGGAAAATACATGATTTTTCCTTGTACCAAACCATTTGCGGAACATAAATATATGCGTACTTTACGAATTTGAAGTCAGCTTCACATTTTGGGGTTTCAGGCTTACTTGGTTATCTGCCAACAAATGCGGATCCGGAAAATACATGTTTTTTCAGTGTTCCAAACCTTTGCGGAGCATAAACATATGCGTACTTATCGAATTTGAGGTTATTTTGACATTTTGGGTTTTCAGGCTTACTTGGTTATTTGCCAAGAAATGCGGATCCGGGAAATACATGTTTTTTTGGGTTTCCAAACCTTTGCGGAACATAAATATATGCGTACTTTTTGAATTTGAGGTCATTTTGACATTTTGGGTTTTCAGGCTTACTTGGTTATCTGCCAAGAAATGCGGATCCGAAAATACATGTTTTTTCGGGTTTCCAAACTTTTGCGGAACATAAATATATGCGTACTTTTCAAATTTGAGGTCATTTTGACATTTTGGGTTTTCAGGCTTACTTGGTTTTTTGCCAAGAAATGCGGATCCGGAAAATACATGTTTTTTCGGGTTTCCAAATCTTTGCGGAACATAAATATATGCGTACTTTTCGATTTGAGGTCATTTTGACATTTTGGGTTTTCAGGCTTACTTGGTTTTTTGCCAAGATGCGGATCCAGAAAATACCTGTTTTTTCCGTGTACCAAACCTTAGCGGAACATAAATATATGCGTACTTTTCGAATTTTGGGTTATTTTGACATTTTGGTTTCAGCTACTTGTTTATTTGCCAAGAAATGCGATCCGGAAATACTGATTTTTCACTTGTACGCAAACCTTTGGCGGAACATAAATATATGCGTACTTTACGAATTTGAAGTCAGCTTCACATTTTGGGGTTTCAGGCTTACTTGGTTATCTGCCAACAAATGCGGATCCGGAAAATACATGTTTTTTCAGTGTTCCAAATCTTTGCGGAGCATAAACATATGCGTACTTTTCGAATTTGAGGTTATTTTGACATTTTGGGTTTTCAGGCTTACTTGGTTATTTGCCAAGAAATGCGGATCCGGGAAATACATGTTTTTTCGGGTTTCCAAACCTTTGCGGACCATAAATATATGCGTACTTTTTGAATTTGAGGTCATTTTGACATTTTGGGTTTTCAGGCTTACTTGGTTATCTGCCAAGAAATGCGGATCCGGAAAATACTTGTTTTTTCTGTGTGCCAAACCTTTGCGGAACATAAACATATGCGTACTTTTCGAATTTGAGGTCATTTTGACATTTTGGGTTTTCAGGCTTACTTGGTTATTTGCCAAGAAATGCGGATCCGGAAAATACATGTTTTTTCGGGTTTCCAAACCTTTGCGGAACATAAAGATATGCGTACTTTTCGAATTTGAGGTCAGTTTCACATTTGAACTTTTCAGTCTTGGTTATTTGTCAAGAAATGCGGATCCGGAAAATACATGTTTTTTCCGTGTACCAAACCTTTGCAGAACATAAATATATGCGTAATTTTCGAATTTGAAGTCAGCTTCACATTTTGGGTTTTCAGGCTTACTTGGTTATCTGCCAAGAAATGCGGATCCGGAAAATATATGTTTTTTTGGTGTACCAACCTTTGTGAACATAAACATATGCGTACTTTTCCGAATTACGGAGGTCTTTTGACATTTTGGGTTTTCAGGCTTACTTTGTTATTGCCAAGAAATGCGTGATCCGGTAAAATACATGTTTTTTCGGGTTTTCCAACTTTGCGGAACATTAAAATATGTGTACTTTCAATTGAGGTCATTTTGACATTTTGGGTTTTCAGGCTTACTTTGTTTTTTGCCAAGATGCGGATCCGGAAAATACCTGTTTTTTCCGTGTACCAAACCTTTCCGGAACATAAACATATGCGTACTTTTCGAATTTGAGGTTATTTTGACATTTTCGGTTTTCAGGCTTACTTGGTTTTTTGCCAAGAAATGCGGATCCTGAAAATACATGTTTTTTCGGGTTTCCAAACCTTTGCGGAACATAAATGTATGCGTACTTTTCGAATTTGAGGTCATTTTGACATTTTCGCTTTCCAGGCTTACTTGGTTTTTTGGCAAGAAATGCGGATCCGGAAAATACATGTTTTTTTCGGGTTTCCAAACCTTTGCGGAACATAAATATATGCGTACTTTTCGAATTTGAGGTCATTTTGACATTTTGGGTTTTCAGGCTTACTTGGGTTTTTGCCAAGAAATGCGGATCCGGAAAATACATGTTTTTTCGGGTTTCCAAACCTTTGCGGAACATAAATATATGCGTAACTTTTCGATTTGGAGTTTATTTTGACATTTTCCGCTTTCCGGCTTACTTGGTTTTTGTTTGCCAAGAATGCGGGATCCGGAAAATACATGTTTTTCGGGTTTCCAACTTTTGCGGAACATAAATATATGCGTACTTTACGAATTTGAAGTCAGCTTCACATTTTGGGGTTTCAGGCTTACTTGATTATCTGCCAAGAAATGCGGATCCGGAAAATACATGTTTTTTCCGTGTACCAAACCTTTGCCGAACATAAATATATGCCTACTTTTCGAATTTGAAGTCAGCTTTACATTTTGGGTTTTCAGGCTTACTTGGTTATCTGCCAAGAAATGCGGATCCGGAAAATGTTTTTTCGGTGTACCAAACCTTTGCGGAACATAAACATATGCGCACTTTTCGAAGTTGAGGTCATTTTGACATTTTGGTTTTCAGGCTTACTTGGTTTATTTGCCAAGAAATGCAGATCCGGACAAATACATGATTTTTCGCTTGTACCACACCTTTGGCGGGAATCATAAAATTATGCGTACTTTACGATTTGAAGTCACTTCACACTTTTGTGTTTCAGGCTTACTTGGTTATCTGCCACAAATGCGGATCCGGAAAATACTGTTTTTTCAGTGTTCCAAACCTTTTGCTGAGCATAAACATATCGTACTTTTTCGATTTGAGGTTATTTTGACATTTTTTGGGTTTTCAGGCTTACTTGGTTTATGTTGCCAGAAATGCGGATCCGGAAAATACATGTTTTTTCGGGTTTCCAAACCTTTGCTGAACATAAATATATGCGTACTTTTCAAATTTGAGGTCATTTTGACATTTTGGGTTTTCAGGCTTACTTGGTTTTTTGCCAAGAAATGCGGATCCGGAAAATACATGTTTTTTCGGGTTTCCAAACTTTTGCGGAACATAAATATATGCGTACTTTTCGAATTTGAGGTCATTTTGACATTTTGGGTTTTCAGGCTTACTTGGTTTTTTTGCCAAGAAATGCGGATCCGGAAAATACATGTTTTTTTCGGGTTTCCAAACCTTTGCGGAACATAAATATATGCGTACTTTTCGAATTTGAGGTCATTTTGACATATTGGGTTTTCAGTCTTACTTGGTTTTTTGCCAAGATGCGGATCCGGAAAATACCTGTTTTTTCCGTGTACCAAACCTTTGCGGAACATAAACATATGCGTACTTTTCGAATTTGAGGTTATTTTGACATTTTGGGTTTTCAAGCTTACTTGGTTATTTGCCAAGATATGCGGATCCGGAAAATACATGTTTTTTCCGTGTACCAAACCTTTGCGGAACATAAATATATGCGTACTTTACGAATTTGAAGTCAGCTTCACATTTTGGGGTTTCAGGCTTACTTGGTTATCTGCCAACAAATGCGGATCCGGAAAATACATGTTTTTTCAGTGTGCCAAACCTTTGCGGAGCATAAACATATGCGTACTTTTCGAATTTGAGGTTATTTTGACATTTTGGGTTTTCAGGCTTACTTGGTTATTTGCCAAGAAATGCGGATCCGTGAAATACATGTTTTTTCGGATTTCCAAACCTTTGCGGAACATAAATATATGCGTACTTTTTGAATTTGAGGTCATTTTGACATTTTGGGTTTTCAGGCTTACTTGGTTTTTTGCCAAGATGCGGATCCGGAAAATACCTGTTTTTTCCATGTACCAAACCTTTGCGGAACATAAACATATGCGTACTTTTCGAATTTGAG